>NW_007730249.1:102943-106768 GCF_000696425.1 Galeopterus variegatus | reverse complement strand
ACTCTAAATGGTCTGAGGACAGAAAGGGCACAAACAAAATAGTTTAATGAACAACCATGCCTTTATGCGTTTTAGTTTTTTAAAAAACTTGCTTTTGTTTAGTATCCCTTTTTAAAGGATATATCCAAAAGTATTTCTAAATTAATCATAGTTAACCAGAAATAGTATTATACACTACATTACTTTTTTAGTTGAATAGTTTAACAGTAAAAGTTAATTACGTTACTCAAGTATTTGACAGAGGATTGAAGAATCTTTCTGACAGACTGTAAAGTGGATATTTCATTCATTTAGTGTGCTAAAAGAAACTGATTATATCAAATTTTTCAATCTTTTTGTGACAATAGAGAATACAATTTATTCTAAATTGTATTTATTCTAAATTGTATTTATTCTATACTATTCTATACTATAATTTATAGTATATAGAACACAAAATATTGTTTGCCTCCTTATGGACTTGAAAAGGATTTTCTTAACATATGCCCTATGGCAATTCTACATATGGGTTGAGCTGAGGGATACTACGGACTACCAATTTTTCCTATGGAATAAATTGATTTTTTTCCCTCAAATTTAAATTCTAAAATGTACAATTTATTAATTTTAATGCATGCACATACCTGAGATAAAAAAATATCTGAAATGAAACATTCATTAAAATTCAAAAGACTTACTTTTAAAAGCCAAAGAACATACTGCACTTCATCCTGTTACAATGTTTACAAAGTGTTTCTTTAAAACTCAATAGCATCTGTTGGGTGATTATGAGGCTTTTCAGATCTTTGCTAAGACTTATAGCAGAAAAAATGCAGTATATTTTATTTTTGTGGAAGTTTTTGGCAGTATATATATCCATAGACAAGTATGTAGAAGGTATATTATAAGCTTTTGCAAAGATGAATTTGTGCAGCTCTTAGTCAGTGTTCTTGATTTCAAACAGCAGAAACTGATTTAGGTTACTGGGACCAGAAAAGGAAGTGTTTGGAAGGCTGCAAGAAGGCACAAAGAATATTTAGAAAATTAGAGAGCTCTGCTTGCACCAGGGCCATCACAGTACGAATGCCACTACCACAGCCACCTCACTGTGTAATAAATTCTAACCTACCCCCTCATTCTTGTGTCACTGACACCAGAGTTAATGTTCTAGGTGGTATCATAAAAGTGGCTAAATTTGGCTAACTGGTATACAGTCTAGGAGACAAAGAGCAAGTATACACTCTTCCAGTCTATAGTGGAAGCTAGAACCCAGCCTTTCACTGGGCTTACAGAATGGCTTACTGTCCCAATTAGGAAGGGGTCTCAGATGCTGCACTGCTTCCCCCCAAAAATATGGCTACTGAAGTTGAAACTATTAAGAAATAAAACTTTCAAAGAATGAAAATTGCAAAAATGTGTACATTGGACATTTATAAAGAAATGGATGTTATTCTCCAACAATATCTCCCAATAAGGCTGCCTTTAAAAAGATACTGTTTTGCAGCATATGCATAGTTTTGCAATAAAGTGTATAAAAACATACTTTTTAAAATTTTATATTACATTGGTTCTAATTCAATTGGATTCTTTTGGTTCCTGTGTCATTTATTGGATAAATTATTATAGTCCCCATGGGCCCATTATTGTCTATGTGTTTTATTTTAATAGTCACATGACAGCTAAGGTGGAAGAATATATAACAAATTGTTTTTGATTCTGTGCCATGATTTTGGTTTTTGGCAGCATTAAATGATTGAAATATTTAACACTTGAAAATTACCAGGCAATATGTAAAATAAAGTATTTAAATAACTTAAATTCTCTTTGGAGCTTGATTTACTAATCAAATTACCTCTGAATGATGTCCTTTCTACCAAAAACCTATTCCTGAGTGAGAAATGATATGCAGTATGTTAATAAAGGGACATTGTTAGTTTTCAAACATCATGCATAATAAAGGCACTGTTGCAGAGTGGCATTGACATTGTATTTGCCAGTATGGCAATGTTAAATTGCTTTAACAAACTAACCCCAAGAACTCCTGTGGCTTATCAAAACAAATATTTATTTTTGTTTACTATACATGCTAATTTGGTAATTATGTGTTGTTGTAAGGGATGTCTGTGCTTTCTGTAGTTTCTTAATGGCTCAGACTGACAGAGTTACTACAATCTATGGCTGCATTTCCTGGAATATGTGACCTCCTTGCTCACTACAGAAAAGAAAATGAAGACTGGAGAACTGTACATGGGCTTCTAATTGCTGTAGCCCAGAAGTGACATGAATTATTCTCCAATTTTATTGGTCAGCACTGTCACATGACTCTGCGAGGAAGAATGGAAAATATGGCAATAATCATTTGGTAAGTATTATTGTATCTGCCACAGACAATTTTACATTTCTTTTGTCATGCAAAGTACCTTCTTGACTTTTAAAAACAACAAATTTGATCTGTCTTCAACTGGATGCATTTAAAACATACATTTAAGGCCATTGGAAAGAAGCATTTAGTAGCCAAGAGTTGGAACTAGCCCAAATGTCCATAATTAGATGGGTGGATAGGGAAACTGTGGTATATTTACACAATGGAATACTACACTGCTATAGAAAAAAATGAAATGCTACCATTCACAGCAACATGGATGGACTTAGAAAAAATTATATTAAGTGAAATAAGTCAGGCACAGAAAGAAAAATACATGTTCTCATTTATTTGTGGGAGCTAAAAATAAATAAATAAATATACAAACAAACGGGAGGGGGAGAAGACACAACAATCACAATTCCTTGCACTTGTTAAGACAAGTGAACAGATATGATGTTGATGGGTGAGAGGGGGGAGAGGGAGGGAGCATGAAGGATTCTGTAAAGGGACATGAAAATCAACTACATTGCATGTTAATAAAGTAAAAATTAAAAAATAGATAAATTAATAAAATGTTTTTTTCCAATGAATTTTCTGAAATTGACATATAAAATTGTACATATTTATTTTGTACACTATGTACACTATGATGTTTTAAAGTACATGTACATTGTGAAATCTTAAATCTAGCTAATTAACAAATGAATTACCACACACAGTACCAAGGGTTTCATCTCTCAAATTATTATTTTGTCTTATATCCAGATAAAGTATTCTTTTTAATCTGCTACTATAGTTTTAAAAATTGAGTGCAAGATTTTTAAAAGGCTATAAAACATAAAAGTTAGATAAAAATTATCTGTCTTCAGATAATAACAATTCAATATATTAAAAATTTTTACTTTTCAAGTGTCACTAAATAGTGTTCTCTCAATAATTTGTTTTAAACCCTTAACATATGTAATTGCCTCTCTATATATAATTGTATATATCTATCTACAGCTTAACATATAAGGAAAGCATACAATGAAAAAAGATATAATAAATTCAAAATGTGTGCATAGAAAAATCAAAGAGCAATATTTTAAAACAGAAGAACTTTTCTTGATGGTTCTTTTTCCTTACCCCCCATTTTCACATGTCTGTTCTATTCTAATTATATATAGTATATATCAAAACCTAGATACACAGGAAAAGCATGATTTTTTTTTTTATGGAGAACATAAGTGCCTGTTGAAAAATAATCATGATGCATAAAACGAGGAAAAGAAGCCAAAATAAGTAAGTCAGTTAGATGTAAATAAATCGACTTCATTTTTTAAAAATGCCTGGGCCATAATAATCATATACATTGTATATTGACAAAATAAAAATTTAATGAAAAAATAAATAAATAAATTCAGAAAATAAAAAAAAAATAAAAAAATAAAAAAATAAAAATGCCCCCAAATCTAAACACATGAATGACTAATTGTATCATA
>NW_007730249.1:92395-102509 GCF_000696425.1 Galeopterus variegatus | reverse complement strand
AAAAAAATAAAAAAATAAAAATGCCCCCAAATCTAAACACATGAATGACTAATTGTATCATATATTTATATACATACATTATATATATATATACTTACATATGAATATATACACATGTACAGATATATGTATCATATATTTGGTGTATATATATGTGTGTGTATATATACTTTAATATATACATATATAAAAAGAGAGAGAGAGTTTTTCTGCTCCCTAATGTTCTGAACTTCCAAAAAATTTACAAAACATATCACTCCAAAAGTAACAAATTTTAAAAATAAGTCATGGCTAGTGTTTTTAAAATAAATACCGTGCATTGTGGTGAATACATACACACACACAGGTTTTGTATTTCAATTTACTTATTATCTAATGTAATTAATAATTAAGATTTATAATAAGATTTATGGAAGGGAATTGAGTTTAGCTCCTAAAAGCACAAACAAATGTATGTAAGTGAGGAATTCTAGTTTCTTTAATTCCCTTTGACTTGAACACAGATTGCTTAATGTGAGCGATAGCTGTATTAGAGAAGTTTGAGTTCCATCTTGGTGGAAATTATTTGGCAGATGTTTCTTTAATTCCCTTTGACTTGAACACAGATTGCTTAATGTGAGCGATAGCTGTATTAGAAAAGTTTGAGTTCCATCTTGGTGGAAATTATTTGGCAGACTTAAAGTTAAACATAAATCTTATGAAGTTCATGAGCAAGAAAATGTCACGAAGGGAAGATGAATGTTAGGAAGATTTATTTAATATTCTGTACAAGATTGAAAATGACCTTGCAATGGGCTATTGATATATCCTGGACAAAAACAATGAGGTCTTAATCTACTTTACAGTATTACCAGGGGAAAGAAGGCATTGTTTAGGAGAAACAGTCATAAAGTAGAGTTGACAACAGACAGCTGAGGTGTGAGGAAACCAGAATGCATTGTTTTTCAAGACTAACTGGGAATGTTGGGCACAAATGATAGCAGTAAGAGAGCATAGCTTATGGGATGAAGACATGTGGACAAAAGGAGGAAGGGGGTAAGGGAGATAAGGCAATGGAGCATTGACTTAAGTCAGTCTATCTAGTGAAGACAGTTGAAGTAATAGAAGACGATGTTTTCAGTGAACAGAACCTAAGGAAGAGAGAGAGAGACTGCCATAGGAACAAGGGAAATACCATAATATAAAGAAGATAAGAAGGAAATAAAGTCAGTAAAGATGACACTTTGGAGCAAAGCAGTTATGAGATCACATTCAGATGTTTCCAATTACTGTATTAACTTGGGAAACTTACATAGGTTCTCTGAGCCTTATTTTCTTGTCTATAATTGTGAATAATTTCTAACTTGCAGACTGTTAGATATAAACAAAGATGTAGAGGTCCAAGCAGAGTCACTAGCACATAATGTATTGCAGGTATTATTTTTATAAGAGGAAACAAAATATGTGGTAGAAGACAAAAAACAATAATGCTTTGAGAAAGTGCAGCAAAACATTTAAATGAGTAAATGCAGAACTATAGATAATCTTGTGATGGACATTTCATAAAAGAGGCAGAAACAGAAGCTAGATAGCAAGGGATTAAAAAAGTCGCTTCTGAGAGAGTGAATGTCCTGAGTATGGATGATTATTTTAAATAACCTGGCAGTGAAGAAATGGATTGGATTGTGGTGAAAGCATAGAAGAAATGAAGGTAGTTTTTGTTTATTTTGTTTTCTCTATGGGAGGCAAGACAAGTTTGTCTTTAAAATAGTTGAGAATGTCCGGGCCCAGTGGCTCACTCAGGAGAGTGTGGTGCTGGTAGCTCCGAGGCTGCGGGTTTGGATCCTATATAGGGATGGCCAGTGCACTCACTGGCTGAGTGTGGTGCAGACCACACCATGCCAAGGGTTGCGATCCCCTTACCGGTCACAAAAAGAAAAGTGTATAAAATAGTTGAAAAAGGGCTTGAAAATGTGGGCAAGAAAAGTAGTAACGGGAAGATAAGGCAGAAAGAAAGGATTCAGTACACAGGTAGAAAGATTTTGCCTTGGCAAAAATGAGCTGTGCTTCTTAGAATGCAGCTTAGACATTGACATCAGACAGACAGACCTGAAGCAGAATCCATACTATACCATTCACTAGATGAGTATCATATTCAACTAGCGACTTGCTTTCACCTGGCAAAATATTCTCATCCATAGATGGGAAGATGGTACTAGTATCTATGGCTGTTTTGAACATTATAAAAGAAGGCTTTTAACAAAAGTTAATTTCTTTCTTTCCTTTGCTAATCTTCCAGAGAAGTAGAATAATACAGTGAGTGTAGGAAGCTAAGAAACGACCTTTTTCTGGGAGTAAAGGTAAGATTAGGTGTATTAGGTAAGTGACGAGCACTCTGGAAGCTTCCATGGGGAATGTGGTGGGAAAGGCAAAAAAGAGATGAATAAAATAATTTCCCAGATTTTGTGAGGATTCAGTTGAAACTGAAATTCTTGTGAGTTCACTGAGATGGTAGCTTACTAAACAAATCTCTGCATACTGTCATATTAATGGTATCTTTGTGACTCTAGATAATTGATTCCCTAAAGAGTTAATAACAATGTGTAAAACCCAGGAGTGGCTTAGAATCTGGAATAAGCCTGCTGAAATAGTGCATGACCAACTTTATATTGTTTTCTGTAAGCTGCTACATAGAGACCCTCCAATAACCCTTAGGGATCCAAATTTTATTTCAGATCATGAGTTTTAAATCCTTAATTATTTCTCAAAAGAGCATTGTGTCATCTCCCTGGTCTGTGAGTCACTTACACACTTACAGCTGGTTGACAGCATTTTGTACCTTAACATGAGAAATGAATGCTATTTAGAAAGAAAAGATGATTGCATGTTCTCTCTTTAATGCTTGAAAAATTTAGATTGCCAGAGGGGAAATAAAAATATTATTTAGTCATCTGTAATTGAATGTGAGATGAAGTTTCCCCATGTTTAATGAGAAGATGCAGCAAAGCCTGTGAAGACAAGGTTTGTTCTCTGGGCTTCTTATGCCCCAAATCGTTTCATTAATATTAACCAAGGTTTGCAAACCTCCTCAGGCAAACATATGTTGTAACTCAGAGAATAGAAGCACATCATAACTCACATAGTCTCCAAACTTATCCTCAGAAGTTAGAGAAATAATGGGGGCAGAGAAGTAGTGTTTGGCAGGTAAGGGAAAGGCTTTTCTGTCACGGGGGAAATGTTACTTCTCTTCAGAGGAAAAATGTTGCTTTATTTACAATTGTGTAACATTGACACAGAATAAAATTTATATACATTTCTTGCCTTAGGGGTTTATTTTTTTAAATGTAAGAACTGCAAAACATTGCATTAGAAATTAAGCAAAATAAAAATTTAGTTTTTATTTTATTTAATAAGTTATATTTAGATATTCAAGATTTTAAAACAAAAGCAATGTTTAGCTATATGCTGCTAATAGGCTGACAACAAACTAATAATAGTAATATTTAACATTTATTTTGCTAACCATTTAATTTATTTAACCATGTAATCCTTATAACAGCCCCATGGAGTAGGTATGTGATGCAGGTTGGATGTGTTGTCCCTTCCAAAACTCATGTGGAATTTTGATCCCCAATATGGCAGTGTTGGAAACTGATTGAATCATGGGGGTGGATCCCTCATGAATGTATTAATGCTCTTCCTGGGGGAGGGGGAATAAATGAGTGAGTTCTCACTCTATTAGTTCCCACGAGAGCTTGTTGTTTAAAAGACCCTGGTACCTTCTCTCTCTCTCTCTCTTGCTTCCTCTCTCTTTCTTCCTCTCACCATGTGATCTGCGTGTATCTCCTGGCTCCCTGCTGCTTTCCACCATGAGTAGAAGCAGCCTGAGGCCCATGCCAGATGCAGCTGTCCCAGAATTGTAAGCCAAATAAACCTCTTTCCTTTATAAATGACCCAGTCTCAGGTATTTCTGTTACAGCAACACAAAACAGCTAAAACAGAAAATTGGTACCAGAAGTGGGGTGTTGCTAAACAGATACCTGAAAATGTGAATGCAGCTTTGGAACTGGGTAATGGGCAAAGGTTGGAGGAGTTTGGAGGACTTAGAAGAAGAAAAAAAGACAAGGGAAAGTTTGGAATGTCTTAGAGACTTATGTGGTGGCAAGCAGAATGCTGATAGAAATGTGGACAGTAAAGGCCAAGTGGATGATGAGGTCTCAGATAGAAAAGAGGAACTTATTGGGAATTGGACAAAACATAACCCGTGCTACACCATAGCAAGGAACCTGCCTGCATTGTTTCCATGCCCTTGGAATTTGTAGAAGTTGGAATTTAAGAGTTGTGAACCAGAGCATTTGGCCAAAGAAATTTCTAAGCAGGAAAGCACTAAGGATGTTGTATGACTACTTCTAACAGCCTACTCTGAATTATGGCAGCAAAGGCCTAACATAAAGCCAGAATTTAAAAGGGAAGCAGAGTGTAAAGTTTTGGAAAATTTGCAGCTTGGCCATGCAGTAGAGAAGTGGAAAGCAGGAGAAAAATGCAAGGGTGAAGCTGATAAACTGTTTGCTAAAGACATTATCTTGGTGGTGAGGCAGCCAGATGCTAAGAACCAAAACAATGGAAACCCTGGTGGTGTCCACGTTGTGTTAAGTCTGCTGATCGGTAGGACGTGAGAGCAGTAGAGGCATGGCATCCTCCATCCACATTCCAGAGGATGTCTGGAAAAGCCTGGGGGCCCAGGCAGAGACCTGCCACAGGGGCGGAGCCACTGCAGAGGACATCTACTAGACCAATACCAAGCAGGAAAGTGGGGTCAGAGCCCCCACAGAGAGCCCCCACCAGGGAAATGTCTAGTGGAGCCAATGCAGCGGGGCTGCCACCAGGACCCCAGAACTTTGGGGTCACTGGTAACATGCAACACAGGCCTGGAAAAGCCACAGGCACCAGCACTTCCCACTAGGCTGTGCTTGGCAGAGCTGTGGAAGCAATGTTGCCTAAGGCTTTGGAGGCCCAGATGCCCAATTGTCCCTAGAATGCAGGACTTGGAGTCAAAGAACATTATTTTGGAGCTTTAATACATAATGTTTGTCCTGCTGGGTTTCAGACTTGTTTGGGGCCTGTTTTTCCTTTCTTCTGGCCTATTCCCCCCTTTCGGAATGGGAACGTGTACCCAATGTCTGTTTCACCACTGTATCTTGGCAGTAGATAAATTTGGTTTTGACTTATGCAGGTTCACAGCTGGAAGGACTTGTGCTTTTGGTCTCAGATGAGACTTTGGACTTTGGACTTTTAAGTTGGTGCTGGAGCAAGCTAAGACTTTTGGGACTATTGGGGTAGAATAATTATATTTTGTATGTGAGAGTGACATGAGTTTTGGGGGGCAAGGGGTGGAATTATGCAGTTTGGATGTGTTGTCCCTTCCAAAACTCATGTGGAATTTTGATCCCCAATGTGGCAGTGTTGGAAACTGTTTGAGTCATGGGGGCAGATCTCTCATGACTGGATTAATGCTCTTCCTGGGGGAGGGGGGATAAATGAGTGAGATCTCACCCTATTAGTTCCCGTGAAAGCTTGTTGTTTCAAAGACCTTGGCACCTTCTCTCTCTCTTGCTTCCTCTCTCTTTCTTCCTCTCACCATGTGATCTGCTTGTATCCCCCATCTCCCTGCTGCTTTCCACCATGAATAGAAGCAGCCTGAGGCCCATGCCAGATGCAGGTGTCCCAGAATCGTAAGCCAAATATACCTCTTTCCTTTATAAATTACCCAGTCTCAGTATTTCTGTTATAGCAACACAAAACAGTATGATTAATTTCGGTATTTTAAAGATGAAGAGATTAAAAGTTAGTAAGGCAAATTAACTCTCTCACACAAAAAATCAGTGGAGACTAAGGAAGAATTCAAATTCATGCTCGTAACGTAAAATTCACAGCAGATATATTTTAATGTTTATGACAAATATATATTAATATTTGTATTACACACATTGAAATAAATGTGTATCATTCGGTACAACATTGTATGACATACTGTCATTAAGTTTCATTTCCTCCACCCTGATCATACTTTTTCAAGTGGTGGGATAAAGCAGACATACTATCAAAAGGAACATCTTGCATATTTGGCAAGGTAGATATAGAAGCTATTTTAAAGAACAGAATTAAAAGTGTTTGGTATGCACAGTTTTAATGCTTTGGATTTGTTCCATTCAATTTGAGAGAAAGTTTAAGGTAAGCTTGAATTAACTAAAAATAGCTTTATTTTTTAAGAAGTTCAATTTAGCTCCATGTTTGTCTCCTCTAAAGAAAAGTTGATCTCTCTTCAGCATTAAATGAATTGGTAGATTATGAAATTCTCATATGAACAAAGCACAGTCAACTGAGTGTATTATTTTTTCCATAAGTGTACATATGTGTGTGTACATATATATGTGTATATGTCTATGTATATATATCTATGTATGTGTATCCCCAGTACATGTGTGTATGTATGTATGCATACATGTATCCAGTAGTCTACAGAGCCTATAAATAGAGTTGCAAGTGGGAGAGATGATGTATTTTGTGAAAATGAGACACAAAGTCTGTCCCCCATATTTGTAAGTGTATAAGCCCATTAACGATAATGTATCAGAGGTATCAGAGAGCATTAGAATTGAGGAGTGATGCATACTAAGTAAGAGCACAATATTTTAATACAGTATTAGGGACATCATTATTTTATAGTGATAATCATACTTACCTAAAAAATTGAGATCTTAGAGCCAACTTTCCAGTGCTTTCTATCTCCTGAAAGACTATATGGGAAAATTAAATTGCTAGTAATTTAATTAAACATTTTATCAATACCTAATATTTACATGTGACTTAGAAATTTTGAAATTTGAGCAAATTCATGAGATTACTTCAATAGAGAATAATTTATTTATTAACAATATATTTAATATTATAATAATTAATAATATTTATTGAACTCTTACTATGTACTGTACTAGGAAATTATATTTCTTATATATATCACCTCACTTCAGAATATTAAATTCTTTGGTTTTCTTTCACATTGCTTTACATTCTCAATATGCATTCCTAGATAGAAAGTGCTTACAGTAATTCTAGACTTTTTTCTGGAAGATATCTCTACCTTGATTCCATTAACTCCACACTTACAAATTGTTATTTAAGGTGGTCATATTTTTTACTGAATATATTTAATTTTAACTGTTATGAAGATTTACTTTTCCCCCAAAACCTCGAAAGAATGTCACCTCTCATTTCAGCCAAAAATTCTGGGTTAATCTTTGTAGAACCACTATGCCATGATTACATGTGGTTGCTATTTGTGAATGTGTGTGCCTCTTTCTATTTCCACAGTTAGTAAAAATTTAATTCTCCCATAATGAATGGAAAGCTTTTTTAAAGACTTGAGTGCATAACAAAGGAACAAAGGATTTTTGAAGATGACCTACTTTACACAGTGGTATATACATATACATACATACATACATATATACATATACATAATATATATATATACACACACATACATATATATATATGTCAAGCCTCATGATCGCTGAGATCTATTTACATATTATTTCTCAGAAANGAACAAAGGATTTTTGAAGATGACCTACTTTACACAGTGGTATATACATATACATACATACATACATATATACATATACATAATATATATATATACACACACATACATATATATATATGTCAAGCCTCATGATCGCTGAGATCTATTTACATATTATTTCTCAGAAATTTGATCATCAGGACGTTTTTTTCAGAAAAAAATGCATTCTGAAGTATCTGTGTAGCTGTTCATTTGGTAAAATTTTATATTTAAAATGATTTTCTTTAACAGTGCTGCACATTTTATGATTAGATACTCTAATTGATGCCATTTTTATCTCACCTTAATACACAGTAATTTGTTATTTATGGATTTATAAAGCAAATTATTTTGCTGTAAAAATGTTCAACCACAAAGGTTAATTACATGAGTGAGATGTACAAGGCAGTTGGTTGGAATTACAGAGATATAAAGTACACTCTGGAAAGGATCACATTTAATGCCTGCCCTTCCTGGCTGCTTGTAAATTTCTGAGGACACAGCAGAATTCAGGAAAAACATAGGGATTACAATCTCCTGAAGAGTCAAATAATGCATACATTTTAAAGTAAATTAATTTCAATTATATCAGGACAATGAAGAAAATAAAAAGTACAAAAATGTGAATAAATAATGACTTAGCAGGTTTGGTGGTGATAGGTTTTGGTAGAGTGGAGTTAAGAAGCATGACAAGGGGCCGGCCCGTGGCTCACTAGGGAGAGTGCAGCGCTGGTAGCACCAAAGTCGCAGGTTCGGATCCTATATAGGGATGGCTGGTGCGCTCACTTGCTGAGTGTGGTACAGACCACACCATGCCGAGGGTTTCGATCCCCTTACCGGTAAAAAAAAAAAAAGAAGAAGCATGACAAGCACACAAGCCTGGTATTTTAAAGGAACAGAAAGACAGGTATTGTTGCTGGTAAATAAGTAATATCAATTCTCTAGTCTGTATAACGAATTACCAGAAACTTACTGTATGAAAACAATATAACCTGGTTATTTCATAGTTTCTGTGAGTCAGAAGTCTTGAAAAAGCTTATTTGGATCTTCTGTGAGACAGCAATAAAGGTTTTGACCAGGGCTAAGTTCTTATCTGGGTGCTTGATTGGGGAAGGGCCCACTTCCAAGCTTACTCAGGTTGATGGCAGGAATCATTTTCCTTGAACTGTAGAATTCGTTGTAGCTTCCTTTTTCAAAGCCACCAACTATAAAAACACTTTAGTCTGAGTGTGCTAACAAGATGGAGCTTTATTTATCATAACATAATCAAAGGAATGGTAGTCCACCACCTTTGTCATATTCTACTGGTTAGAAGGAAGTCACTAATTCTGCCAGCACTCAAAGACAGGGATTTGACAAGGGTGGGGAGGTGGGGATGATTGTAGCCACCAAGGGCTGTCTGCCACACAGGGAATACAAAACATATGGTATGTATAAAGAAATAATTAGAGGATCAGTAATATTAAAGTATATTATCAATGGTAAAATATTTTATCTGTATTTTAAGAAGACTTTGTAAAGTTTTGATAAGAAATTGGCATGATCTGATTTGCCCTTTAAAAGATAACTTTTGGGTATATAAAACTGATATTTGGACAACTCACTTTACCTACTTCCTCCTATTTGATGAGAAAAACAATTTCTAATTCAATTATAGGAATACTTATACCCAGAAAAGCATGAAGGATTTTCATAAGTTATGAATGCTTAATATGATTCAGGCCCTATGTATGCACTTTTATTTCGTATCTACAATAACCGTATAAACTAAAGTCTATTATATCCTAATAAATGTAAGGTAATTGGAGCAGAAAAATATTGATTTTCCTGGTGTCATAGGGTTAGCAACTAGCTATGCCTAGATTTGAATGTAGATTTATACTCTTCCCTCTTTAATCGTGCTGTTCCCAGCAAATCAAGTTTTAATAACAATTAGCTTTCTATGCTTTCTCAATTCAATGTTGCTTCCTCACCACAAAAACTAAGAAATAGATAGATAAAGATTTTTAGGAAATACTGAGGAGACTTGAGTGCATAACTGTAGAACTTTATCCAGGCTTTCTTCAAAATGTACTGGAATTTTTAAAAAATCAATTATTTATAAACATCTATGATCCTCCGCCTATTCCAGTCACAGCATCTTGCTAACTGACGATATTCAATAGATCTTGAATGATAGCAATAGCAGTATTCAGGTACTTATCAGGTCACTTATATTGCACTATCTTGTTGAACCATAAAATGTGAATATTATTTTATTCCATTTTGTAACAATAAGGTTAATATAATAATCACAGAATCTTGAAAATAAAGGGAATTTAGAAGTTGTTATCTTTTATTATTATAATACCCTTTAGAGATATTGCCATTATAATTCTAAATATAATATATATTTTTAAACCCATGAAAAATGTTTGCATATTTGAACTCATATCTTCATTTACAAAAACATTCATATATGTGTGGATATTTAATACAGTCACTTTTCAGGAGAATGGTGAGTGTAATTAT
>NW_007730249.1:91009-92115 GCF_000696425.1 Galeopterus variegatus | reverse complement strand
TAACAATAAGGTTAATATAATAATCACAGAATCTTGAAAATAAAGGGAATTTAGAAGTTGTCATCTTTTATTATTATAATACCCTTTAGAGATATTGCCATTATAATTCTAAATATAATATATATTTTTAAACCCATGAAAAATATTTGCATATTTGAACTCATATCTTCATTTACAAAAATATTCATATATGTGTGGATATTTAATACAGTCACTTTTCAGGAGAATGGTGAGTGTAATTATCTTACATAAACACAATAGTTGGTAGCATAATCAGTATAATGAAAATGATAATAATATTTATTGAGGTTTTTATTAGGTGCATATATTGTGCTGATTATGTTTCATGTACCATATTGTTAAATCCTCATTGTCACTTTCTCCTACAGTGATATATATGCAACATATATAGGATTCAAGATGCACCAGTAATAATATAAACAGATGGTTGTGTCCATAATCTTTCTTTTGATTTAAGACTGTATTCTATTTTAGAAAAATATATTTAGGAGCTCTGAGAAGTCTAGATGGAATAAACCAAAGATAGCCTGCTGTGTATATTGCTTCTATCTCTTCCCACTGCTGCCCAGAGCATTCAACACTGATCCATCCAAACATTCAAACTAAGCCAGGATGGAGTCTTAAATTCCTTTTGAATACAGTGGAGTTTCAATCACTACATCAGATCAGAGTTGGCAAATGCAAGAGAATACACTGGCCATCCCTGACTAAACTGTAACGAATAATACTTTATCTCCCATCAGCACAAAGCCATTGAAATCATAGGAACTGATAAAACTTGCAATAACATCCTACAACTTCTCTATTGTAATGAGAGATCTCAGTGAGGGATGAGGGTCCAGTGTCCTTTCCAAATCTCTTATTCTAATTTTGTCTCATGTATGTGGAAAGATTTAGATATAGAAGACACAAAAAATGAAAGGAAATCGGATTTGTTTTCAGGTAGGGTCTGAAAAAAAAAATGGCTTGAACACTTTTGAAAAGGTATATAAAACAATGTATAAGCAATTTAATCCACATTTTTACTCTTAGATAAAGTGACATTTCAAATATCCAAGTCATAATTAACCTCTTCCATATGCCAA
>NW_007730249.1:86768-90739 GCF_000696425.1 Galeopterus variegatus | reverse complement strand
GAAAGATTTAGATATAGAAGACACAAAAAATGAAAGGAAATCGGATTTGTTTTCAGGTAGGGTCTGAAAAAAAAAATGGCTTGAACACTTTTGAAAAGGTATATAAAACAATGTATAAGCAATTTAATCCACATTTTTACTCTTAGATAAAGTGACATTTCAAATATCCAAGTCATAATTAACCTCTTCCATATGCCAATGTATTATCAGACATAATGCACAGGCATCACTTTTGCATGTGTGTTTTCACTTTTTAGATACTCTAAAATATTTTTAATATAAAAGCTACTACAATTTCCCAACACATTAATAAAAATTTACATTTTTAACTTGGGTATCTCCCTTTATTTTTATTTTTAGAAAGTAAATGTTATATCTTAAAATACAAAGAAATTAAGTGTCAAATAATAATTGTAAACAAGTTTATGCAATTTAATTGCTTTTTTATTTTTATTTTTTATTATACATATTTGTGGGGTATAAAGTTACTACCAATAGTTGTGTACAGTGTGTGATGGTCAAATCAGGATAGTTAGCTTATTCATCATTACAATACATAATCATTCTTTGTGCCTGTTAACCAGTTTCTCATTTACCACCTCCTGACCCCCCTTTCCACTATGGTAACCACAGTTCTGTTCTCTAAGAGTTCGGGGTATTGTTGTGATTGCTCTTTCTCTCTCTCCTCTCCTAACCTCTCCTCTCCTTATTGTTTATTTGTGTATTTATTAATTCAGCTCAACCCAGATGCAGAAAGAGAAATGCCACATGTCCTCATTCATAAGTGGGAGCTGAATTCATAAATTTAATTGTTTGTGATTCAGCAAATATTTATTTAACTTTTACTGCATCCAAAACTTCTGACACTAGACAGCTTGTAGTGATAAAATTTGTTAAATCATTGAAATACGTTAATAAATTCTTCTACCTTTTATGTGATCTCAATGAGATAATTGAATACTGTTGTTTTCTTCTGACCTCAATTAAGCAACATGTCAGGAAGTCATAGGATTTCTGTCTAGTAATAACTTGTACCAATCTGAAAACTAGGCAAGTATATGTATGGATGAGGGCTTTCAAAATGTTTTTCTTTCATCCGACACAAGTGATGCTAAATACCGATATGTTTTAATCAACAGAATACATTGTTTTTCTTTGTACTGAAATTTGCTATTTGAAGGGATACTTTCCATTTCCAATATTTTACTTTGTTTTTACCTTTGAGCTCATAAAATCTCTGTAGTCAAAGAACTTGCTACAAAAGGACGCCATTGCTTAGTGCTATGTGCCCTTATATACTTGGCTTATGAAATGCATGGTTTGAAGTCATCCAATCAAATACATGGCATGAGGTCACATTCTAATACAAAACATTAAAAGTCACAATCCAGTTGTGTTTCCTGATATGTGGGGTATGACATGTAGATATGAGAATGTTTATATATGTAGCACATATATGTATGTGTATATACACACACATATATAACCATATATAGTCACACAAAAAACTATGTATATGTAACTGTGGTATATAAATATATGCAATATTTATATGTATGTGTGGTATATACACATATATAATATATATATTTACTTGTAATATCTATGTATGTATATACACACACACAAGGTAACACTTTCAGTGGTTCAGCTTAAAGTCAAAAATAATATTTGAAAATATTCATACTTGAGAACCACCAGCTAGATGGTGGTAAGGTCTCCTGCCATTGATTTCTGTTGCTATGGACATGTGTAATTAATATACCAGCCACAGTGCAGATGGATTATTAAAAATCCTTCTTTCTAAGAACATCTTGATTTTACTGATTCAGTCTTTATAAATATGACATCAACCAATCCAAGGAGCTTGATAATGAGGTATAAAAATCACTGTAAAGTAACTCTAATTTGATCAATATGGCTGTAAATCAAAAAAATATAACAATATTTCTTTTATTCCCTTAGGCAATAGGAATCTCTTCAGAAGAGTCAATTGTCTGTTGATGAATTTAACTATCTGTCTTAGATTCAAGTTATACTTTAGAATTGAATAACAACAGTGAATTTATACTTTCCACGTTGCCATTTTTTAGAGCAAGAAAAATCTGAGTCACCCTGTGCATTCAAGAAGTTTGAGAATAAGAAACCTGTGAATTTATTAGTTTCATTGGTGTATTAAACATGCATAACAGTTCTGTAAAGAGTTTACACAATTCTAAATGATGATGATAATGATGATGGTGGTGGTGGTGGTGGTGATGGTAATGAAAAGAAAAATTACAATTTTTTTGAGGGTGTACGATGTGTCAGTCATTCCGTGAACCATTTCTCATGCATTATCTCACTGATTATTCACAAAAATGAGATAACTAATATTATTATCCCCATTTTACAGATGAAAAATAAGGTTTAGAGAGGTTAAGTTACATAAGATTCCCGAAATAAAATCCTGCTGAGAGCAATATTGTAAAAGTTTAAAATTACTCTAATTTTAAAGTAGCTTTTTATTACTGGCTGTATTTGATCCTGTGAAAGGGAAAATGATCAGTATCAGAGAATGCTCTTTTTCTTTTTTTTTTTTTTTCCTTTTTGTCTTTTTTCGTGACCAGCAACGGATCGCAACCCTCAGTGTCGCAACCCTCAGTGTTGCGCCCGTACTGGACTGGGACCGGCAATGGGATCGCAACCCTCGGTGTCACGCCCGCACCTCGCTCAGCCAGTGAGCGGCCTGTCTGTATGTGGGATCCTAACCCTCGGCTGGAGCGCCACAGCACTCCCAAGTGGCGCCCAAGCGGCGCACTGTAGCAGTGTGCCACCGGGCTGGCCCAGAGAATGCTCTTTGATGACAAAAAGCTTCTTGCAGTGAAAATATCCATAGTCAATTTGCATGTGTGCAAGCTGGAGCTTATATATGAGGGTAATGATTTTTTCTATGCAGATAGAGCTCATAAACTGAAAGAGGTATTATGTTGTTTTTAAAAGTATATGTTTAGCTGGGTTTTCAAGTCTTACCTTCACTACTTTCGAAATGTGTGGTCTTCGATCAGTTATTTACTCTGATTCTCAAAAGACTAGTCTGTAAATTACATCTATTCAGAAAACCCAGTTTATAGGATGTCTTCATTATTAAGTTGAAAGATGTAAGCATAGTGCTGGGAAAATCATTAAGTGTTCAAATATTAGCTATTTTTGTTGTTTTGCTCTGTTGTTGTTTTAGTATTATTGCCATCATTAGATCTTAGATGGACATTTTATTTTTTAGTCAGCTTGCTGATTTTTTTTCCTTTCTACATCCCAAGACTTCGCTGACACAAATCAATAGTTAGAGGCTGGCATTAGAATAATGAAATAAAGAAACAAATCAATATTATTTTATATCATACAGGAAAAAAAAAAGACCCAATTGCCTGCCACCATTGGCACTTACAAGAAGAGAATGATAAAATAAGAGAAAGACTGATACCTGGATCAGTTGGGTTTTTTACTCATAAATTCTTAACTGTGACATTTAATGATTTGAAGAAAATGATGGAGAATAGTTGCTAACAATCCCTGATATTTAGAAAATTCAGGTAATAAGCTATTCCCATTTCAAATATGATTGTAAAAGATGGAAAACTGAATCAAAGATTAATCACATGTATTATTTTTATTTAAAACTAATTACACTTCCTTAGAGGCATCTATCCTTTTATTAGCTAACTGCAATTTTCAATAAAAATGGGAGTCTTCACTTATTTTAATGAACAAAATTGTTAAATCCCCACCTCTGAAATTTACTGATTACTGATGTCTTAGATCCGCAAATTGTATTTCCCTATGACAATAATGAGTCATGTCCCAATATAAGTACCTTACCTTTCTCCAGTCTTCTCTTAGCTTCTCCAGACATCCTGCATTTTTTCAGGATGCTCTTGCCTGACTCTAGTTACTAACCAAATTTAGTCAAAGAACCTGAACCAAGTGACAAG
>NW_007730249.1:84509-85169 GCF_000696425.1 Galeopterus variegatus | reverse complement strand
TTTGTCAAAGATCAGATGGCTGTAGGTGTGTGGGTTGATTCCTGGATTCTCTATTCTATTCTATTGATCAGTGTGTCTGTTTTTATGCCAGTACTACACTGTTTTGGTTATTACAACTTTGTAGTATAGTTTCAAGTCAGGTAGTGCTATGCCTCCAGCTTTATTATTTTTGCTCAGCGTTTCTTTGGCTATGTGTGGTCATTTGCTATTCCATATAAATGTCTGTATAGTTCTTTCCATTTCTGAGAAAAATGTAATTGGAATTTTGATGGGGATTGCATTGGATTTGTATATCACTTTGGGTAGTATAGACATTTTCAGTATGTTGATTCTTCCAATCCAAGAGCATGGGATATCTTTCCATCTTCTTGTATCCTCTCCAATTTCTCTCAGCAGTGGTTTGATTTTCTCATTATAGAGATTTTTCACATCCTTGGTTAACTCAATTCCTAAGTATTTTATTTTTTGGTGGCTATCGTAAATGGGCAGGCATTCTTGATTTCTCTTTCTGCATGTTCACTATTGGAGAATAGAAATGCTGATTTTTGTGTGTTGATTTTATATCCTGCTACTGTGCTGAAATTATTTATCATCTCCAAGAGTTTTTTTTGTATAGGCTTTAGGCTGTTCGATATATAGGATCATGTCATCTGCAAACAG
>NW_007730249.1:83638-84266 GCF_000696425.1 Galeopterus variegatus | reverse complement strand
GATTCCTTGTATTTCAAATGAATCAGTTGTAATATCACCTTTTTCATTTCTAATTTTTGTTATTTAAATCTTCTCTTTTCTTTTTTTTTTAGCCATGCTAATGGTTTGTCAATTTTATTTATCTTTTCAAGAAACAAACTTTTTGATTCATTGATCTTTTGTATTGTTTTTTGGGTTTCAATTTCATTAAGTTCTGCTCTGATCTTAATGATTTCTTTCCATCTGCTAACTTTAGGCTTTGATTGTTCTTGCTTTTCTAGATCTTTAAGGTGAAGTGTTAGATTGTTCACTTGACATCTTTACATTCTTCTGAGGTGAGCATTTAATGCAATAAATTTCCCCCTTATTACTGCTTTTGCAGTATCCCACAGGTTTTGGTATGATGTATCATTATTTTCATTAGTTTCAGTAAATTTTATGATTTCCTGCTTGATTTCTTCTTGGACCCATGTGTCATTAAGTAGAATGCTGTTTAATTTCCATGTGTTTGTATAGTTTCCAGAATTTCGTTTGTTATTGATTTCTAGCTTTAATCCCTTATGGTCTGAGAAAATACATGGGATAATCCCAATTTTTTTGAATTTGTTCAGACTTGATTTGTGACCTAATATGTGATCTATCCTGGAGA
>NW_007730249.1:82668-83140 GCF_000696425.1 Galeopterus variegatus | reverse complement strand
TTATCATTATGTAGTGTCCCTCATTGTCTCTTTTTATGGTTTTCAGTTTAAAGTCTATTTTGTCAGATATAAGAGTAGCTACTCTAGCTCATTTTTCTTTTCTCTTTGCATGGCAAATCTTTTTCCATCCTTTCAGTCTTAGTCTATGTTAGTCTTTTTGGGTGAGGTGGGTCTCTTGAAGGCAGCATATAGCTGGGTCCTCCTTTTTAATCCAGTCAGCCAGTCTGTGTCTTTTGATTGGGGAATTTAAGCCTTTTACATTAAGAGTTGTTATTGAATAGTGTTAATTTATTCCTAGCATTTTGTTGATTGTTGTTTAGTTGTCTTAGGTATCTTTTGTTCCTTGCTTTCTGATTTACTGTTTGTTTTTTGTGTTTGTTGGTTCCTTAGGTTGTAGATAGCCATTTTGTTTGTTTGTTTTCTCTTCATTAATGCCATTTTTATTATACTAGTGGGTTAAGATTTTTCCTGG
>NW_007730249.1:78487-81748 GCF_000696425.1 Galeopterus variegatus | reverse complement strand
TTTCAAACAGCCCATCTTCAAGTTCAGAGGTTCTCTCTTCAACTTCCACAATCATGTTGGATAAACTCTCCATTGTGTTTTTTATTTCGCTGAATAGCTTCTTCAGTTCGGCAAGTTCTGCTACATTTTTTTTAAGGGCATCGATTTCCTTGTACATTTCCTCTTTCAGGTCTTTTATACTTTTCCTCGTTTCATCATGATGTCAGCTGAGTTTTCTTGTATCTCATTCAGTTTCCTTAGAATTATCACTCGAAATCCCTTGTCAGTCATTTCAAGGGCTTCTTGTTCTATAGGATCTAGAGTTTGTGATTTATCTTTTGGTGGCATACTTTCTTGATTTTTCATATTTTATCTTTTTTTTGATGTTTATTCATTGTGGTAGGGCATTTCACAGTCCACAGGTTTGACACTTTTGACTGACTAAGATGTTCCTGTGGTTGCCAATTTGGTATGGCTACCTCAGTGACTCTCTTTTCCGTTCACTCTGGCCCAGGCTGCTGGTATGTGCCAAGGCACCACAGAGTGTGTGGCCTCTGCAGAGCTTGCCCTTCCCCTGCAGGATGTCTCCCTGCTCTGTGCGTGCTAGGCCAGGCTTGGGATGGAGCTGGGTGGCAGTGGTGAAGCCTACCTGCTGCTGGATCATGCAGTGGCGGCCCCCCCACAGGATGTGTGGACTCTACTGAGCTTCTATCTCCCTTGCTGGATGACTCTGTGCTCCGTATACATTGGGCCGGGATGCTGGATTGCGTGGCAGCAGCCTGGACCCTTTGGAGATCCCGCCTCTCCTGCTGGAGGTCTCCCTGCTCTGTGTACACTGGGCTGGCTGGGAATGACGCCAGGTGGCGGTGGTGAAGCCTACCTGTTAGATCACGCAGACGTGGCCCCACAGGGCATGTGGTCTCCGTGGAGCTTCTGCCTCTCCCACTGGATATCTCCCTGTCTCGGCAGAGGGTTGATTCGCTTCCAGCTCCATGGACGGGCGGGTGGGGGTGGGGGGTCAGAAACCACGGTCACCACTGCAGCCCGGGATGACACATGCCGGCTCAGGCCTCCATGTTTCCACATCTGCCGCTGCGGCTGCAATGTGGGGCGCGGCGCACTGGCGGGTCACACACGCGGGTTGGGGAAGATTCCCGGTTCTCGGCAGGGTAAAGACACCCTTTCAAAGCCGTTCCTTTGCGCCGATTCTGCTACAGCTGCATTTGGCGCAGGCCTCAGGCTGCTTCTACTCGTGGCAGAAATGTGGCAGGCAGCTCTCCTCTTCCGCTATCTTGACCTCCCTTAAATTTTATGCTGTGCATTTTCTAATTAATTTGGCAAATGAAATTCTTCATAAATCAAGAGAAATGATGGGAAACATTTTTATTTACCTTAAATTTATAAGATAGGCAACCCCCTAAAGCACTCTATACATAGATATGTGTATATGTATATATCTATTATTTATTTATTTTATTAAATGAGCTATGTGTGTTATATAATTGTGTGCCATGTCTTGTATTTATTATACAATTTGTGTGTAGACTAACATCCTTCCCTCTTGATTTTGATATTGCCTTCTAAAGTTACACTATGTAGGCTATCAGGTGTGAATTGCCTGAACTTGCTATTCCTAAATCTAAAATTTAACTGTGTGTACTCATTGCTTTTTTAATTCTCAGAGAAATGTTTATGTTTTTGTTGTTTGTCATCCTTTCAAATGTGCTCTTAACTTCTCTTAATCCCCTGAGAGTATGCTGCCTCTTCCATATTCAGACTTGTCCTTATTTTAATCTGTCCCTCTTTGTTGCCTCTTTAAGGTTCTCCTACATTCCTTGACAATCCTCTTTCTAAAAAAATAAATCTTACTTTTAATAGGAATCCATTCAGAGATCTATCTTTCTTTGATTCATGCCGACTCACATAATTCTCATAAAAACCATGGCTTCATCAATACTATGGTGTCCTCTGCTGGCTGTAGTTTTGACCTCCAAATACATTCTATAATAGAGTATTCTGCTGCATTGTAAATATGTCATCAATCTTCCTACAAGTCATCTCTTTCTGAATGCTCTGTGTAACCTCTAGCACAATAAACTTTCTTTACCCCTGAACCTTGTTTCTTATTATTCACTATACATCATTTACACGGTTGCAAGACAATGTTAGAAATAAAACCACATTTGTCTCCTTGAAGTCAGTGTCTAATTCATACTGTGTCTCCTTTCTTGATATTTTTAAAATTTATTGAGTTATAATTGGCATACACTAAACTTTACATATTTAAGGATTATGATTTAGCCAATTATACATATACAAGTGTGTGTGTGTGTGTGTGTGTGTGTGTATGTGTGTGTGTGTGGGTATACATATATATACCTCTGAAACCATTATCACAGTCAAGATATCAACATGTCTATCACCCGAAAGTTTCTCCTAACATTTCATAAACCCCATCCTGTTGCTCCTCTCTGGCTTACCCTTGCCTGCTGTCAGCAGGTGTCTACTGATCTGCTTTCACTATATATATAATATATATAATGTCTTCCACATATCTGCTTAGCATGCTCAACCTTTCCTCTAGCTTGTAAAATCATGGAATGTAGTTATAGTAGTTTAAATGTTTTTGTCAACTAATATTGTTATCTGTATCAAATTTGGATCTGTTTCAGTGTTTTGATTTATTACCTCATTTTGAGTAATATTTTTCTGTTTTTTTTTTTTTTTTGGGTATGTTTGGTAATTTTTTGCTTGATACTAGACATTGTATGTTTAATATGTCAGGTGCTGAATATTTTGTATTTCTATAAATATTCTTGAATTTTATTCTGTAAATAATTACATTACTTAAAGTTCTATGCTTTGAGGTATTGTTTTTAAACTTTGCTAAGTAGTAGTAGAGCAGAGTTTAATTTATAAATAATTTTGTTCCCTTCTGAGGTGAACCTGTACTTTACTCAATGTCCTGTAAGTTATGAGATTTTCCACACTAACTGGTGTGTTCAGGAGTTATTTTTCATGCTCTAGTTTTTTCTTGTGCTTCTTTCCTCAACCTTGAGTAATTTTCCATCACATGTCAAATATACAGTGATTAGCATTTTGCTGAAAATTCTGCAGATCTCCAAAATTAACTCTCTCTATCTCTGCCGTTCTCTATTCTAATAACCTTCCCTGCAGATTCTAGCTGCATTGTCCTTCTTATACTCCCAGTTCCATTTCTGCCACACAAAAAGATCGTTGGTCTTTGTCTGGGTCTCCTATCTTTCTATGCCACAGACTGGA
>NW_007730249.1:75566-77865 GCF_000696425.1 Galeopterus variegatus | reverse complement strand
TTTTTTCCCCTTTTTTTTTTTTTTTTTTTTTTTTTTTTTTTTTCTTGTCTGTCAGGGATCACCGTACTTTGCTTTTTGATATCCAAAGTCTTGAAATCCATTGTTTTATATATTTTGTCAATTTCTTTAGTTGCTTTAATCCTGGCCAGAAGCCAAAACACTCCTTGATATCTTATATACTCTTTTTTTCTCCTTTTATCCATGTGCCCCAGTACAATTTTACTCAGGTTTTATCCTCTCTAACTGGTGTCCTTGACTTCATTTTAATGCTACCTTTCAATTCCTCATGCAGTACCATAGCATTCTTTGTAAAACATAAATTTGATCACATTTCTCTCCTTTTCAAAACCTTTCATTTTTGCCCTCTTTATGAACATAAAATCCATACTGTGTTTTTTGGCATACCAGGCCCTTTATGATCTCATTTTTCTACCAGCTTTCTCTTTTGCCATTTCTCTTATTGCGTGCTATGGGTGCTCCAGCTATGCTAAATCACAAACATTCCTTGTTGAAGGTAAAAACTTCTGATGATTTAATCATGTAGTTTCTTATGCCTGAAACAATTATCTATCCCCACGCCATTTTTTCTGTTGAACTCTTATCTTTGCCTCCAGTCCCAGTTCAATTATTTTCCCTTTTCTGAAGCCTTTCAAGACTCATCAAAGCAAAGTTTATGATGCTTTCCTTTGTGTAGCCACTGACTATCATTGCATGCCCCTCACTGGAGTGTATTTTCTTTGTTTGTTTGTTTGTGACTGCAGAGACTCAAGCCATGTCTCTTTTATGTTTGTGTTCACTAGAAACCCATACAGTATACACATCATAGCAACAGTCATCATTACTTCTGAGAACCAGACATTCCAGCTCTTCACCTTCCAGCCACATGATAAGATTGCACTTTCTGCCCCTCTTAGTTGACTGAGGCTATATTATAGTACTAGTCAATGAGTTGTGAACAAAAGAAAAACCTATCATATCTTTGATGGAGTATTTCTGAAGAGAAACCCTTCAGAACAATATCATTTTTCTACAGAAACTAGCAATGCTCTAGGTGGTGGTTGATTCTTCAGCTCAGATCCATAGTGAGAAAACCATGGATCAGTACTGCAACTCACTTTTGATAGATGTGTAGCATGAGTCAAAAATAACATTTTTTTGGTTGTTTTTTAATTTTTAAAATTTTTTAAAATTGACAAATTGTAGTTGTATATATTTATGAGGTACAAAGTGATGTTATGACTTATGAACACAATGTGAAATAATTAAATCAAGCTAATTAATATATTCATCACCTCAAAGAATTATCATTTTTTAATGGTGAGAACATATGAAATTTACTCAGTGATTTTGAAATGTAAAATTGATTATTAACTATATTTACTACACTGTGCCATAGATCTAAAAGAAAAAAAAGTATTTATCCTAACTCAGGCTTTCCTTTGACCATCGTCTCCCCCATCTGCCAGATTCTGGTAATCACCATTCTAATCTCTACTTTGATGAGTTTGTTTTTATTTTCCATGCATAACAGAATATTTTGTCTTTTTGTACTTGGCTCATTTCACTCAGCCATCCTTAATGTCACAAATGACAGAATTTCTTTCTTTTTTAAGGCTGAATAGTATTCCACTGATACAATATATATACCACATTTTCTCTATCCCTTCATCTGTTGATGGACACTTGCTGATTCCATAACTTGGCATTGTGAATACTGCTGCAATGATCATGGGAGTATAGACATCTCTTCAACACACTGATTTCAATTTTTTGGATATACACCCAGTAGTGGACTTTGTTAATTCCCAGTAGTGGAATTAACATGGATCACATGTTAATTCTATTTTCAGGTTTTTGAGGAAACTCCCTACTGTTTTTTGTAATGGCTAAAGTAATTTACACTCTCACCAACAGTGTACAAGGGCTCCCTTTTCTCCACATTCTAGCCAAAACTGATCTTTCATCTTTTTGATAATAGCCATCTGACAGGTGTGAGGTGATATCTCATTGCGACATTAATTTTCATTTCCCTAATGATTAGTTATACTGAACATTCTTTTTTTGTATCTGTTGTCCATTCATTTGTCTTATTTAAAGAACTGTCTGTTTAGGTCCCTTGATCATTTTTAAATCAGATCATTTATTGTCTTTCTAGAGTGTTGTTTGAGTTACTTATATGTTTTGGATATTAAAGCCTTATCCAACAAATGGCTTGCAAATATTTTTTCCAGTACATACGTTGTGCCTTTACTCTGTTAATTATTTCCTTTTTTGTGCAGAAAATGTTTATTTCGTATAA
>NW_007730249.1:73269-74663 GCF_000696425.1 Galeopterus variegatus | reverse complement strand
GTTCCTTCTAATTCGCAAGTTTCATTTTCTGCAGTTTCCGTTACCCACAGTAAGCCACAGTCTAAAAATTTTAAATAAAAAATTCCAGAAGTAAACAATTCATAAGTTTTAAGTTCTGCGTAGCATAATGAAATTTTGTACCATACTGCTCCATCCCAGTGGGATGTGAATTTTCCCTTTGTCTAGCATATCCATGCTGTATACACTATGCACTAGTCACTTAGTAACCTCAGTTATCAGATCTACTATCACAATATAACAGTGCTTGTGTTCAAGTTGCCTTTATTTTACTTAATAATGGCCCCAAAGCATAAGAGTAGTGATGCTGGCCTGTTCTTGTAATTTTTCTATTTTCTTATTGGCTATCATTGTTAATTTCTTACTGTGCCTAGTTTATGAATTAAACTTTATCACACAAATATATAAAAACAGTGTATATAGGGTTCAGTATTATCTGCAGTTTCAGACATCCACTGTGGATCTTGGAGCATACCTCCCAAGAATAAGGGAGGAGTACTGTAGCTTGAAATCAGATAGTGTGATGCCTCCAGCGTTGTTCTTTTTGCTCATGAGTGCCTTGGCTATTTGTATTTTTCTTTGTGGTTCCATATAAAGTTTTAGATTATTTTTTTCTATTTGTACAAAAATAATGACAGAATTTTGATGAGAATTGCAGTGAATCTTTAGATCACTTTGGGCAGTGTATTTGTCTGTTTCTGTTGCTTATACCAAAATGCCCAAAACTGCGTGATTTATAAAGAAAACAAAATTTATTGCTTATAGTTTCTGAGGCTTCAAATTCCAGAGTCCAAGAAACACATCTGGTGGTGGCAACAATGACACAGGAGTCTCACACTGCAAGATATGGGAAGCAGAGAGGGCAGACAGAGAGACTTTCTTTCCTCTTCTTTCAAAGCCCTCAGAACCATGCCCCCTACCACCATTTTTAATCCATACATAACTGCACAGTCCTACAATCTGATCACCTCTTTAAGATTCCATCTTTCAATTACCATAATGGAAATTCCCATCCTCTTAACAGTCACAGAGGAGACAAAATTTCTAATACATATAACTTGGGGGACACAATTCATCTTTGGTGAGTTTTGAGGGGGCATAATTCAATCCACTACAGGCAGTATGGACATTTTAACAATATTAGTTCTCCAGTCCATGAACACAGAATATCTTTTCATGTGATCGGTGCCTTCTTCAAATTCTTTCATTAATGTTTTATTGTTTTCAGTTTTCAGTTCTTTCACTTCGTTTGTTAAGTTTATTTCTAAGAATTTTATTTCATTTTTTGTAGCTATCATAAATGGTATTGTTCTCTTGATTTCATTTTTGGAAATTTAGTTGTTAGTGTCTAAAACTGTTATTTATTTTTGTATTGA
>NW_007730249.1:70773-72461 GCF_000696425.1 Galeopterus variegatus | reverse complement strand
TGATTTCATTTTTGGAAATTTAGTTGTTAGTGTCTAAAACTGTTATTTATTTTTGTATTGATTTTACATCCTGCAATTTTATTGTATGCCTTCATTAGTTCTAACAGGCTTTTTGATGGAATCTTTAGGGTTTTCTTTATTTAAGATCATGTCATCAACAGACAGAAACAATTTCACTTTTTCTTTTCCTATTTGGATGCCTTTTATTTCTCTTGCCTAATTTCTCTGCCAGAGCAACTAAGCAGGAGAAATACTTTGTTAAATAGAAGTGGCAAGAATGGACATTGTGCTCAGTTACATTCTTCTACACCTAATTTGTTGACAGTTGTTATCATAAAGGAATGTTAAATTTTGTCAAATGCTTTTTCTGCATCTAATGAGATGATCATATGTTTTTTGATCTTTATTCTTTTAATGTGATGTATTCCATATATTGATTTGCATAAGTAGAACCATTCTTTTATCACAGGGATAAATCCCACTTGATTATGGTGAATGATCCTTTTAATGTCTCATTGTATTTGGTTTGTAGTATTCAGTATTTTGTTGAGGATTTTTATATATATTCATCAAGGAAATTGGCCTATGATAGTTCTTTCTCGTAGTTTCCTTATCTGGCTTTAGTATCACAGTAATGCTGGCCTTGTAAAAAAGAGTTTGGACACGTTCCCTTCTCTTCAGTTTTGTGGAAGAGTTTGTGAAGGATTGGTGTTCATTCTTTTTACTTCATCTGTGAAGTCAACAGATTCTGTGTTTTTCTTTGCTGGAAAACTTTATTAATTATAAAATCTTTTTACCCATTATTAATCTGTTCAGATTTTTTTTCTTTATGATTCAGTCTTAGCAGGTTGTATGTGCCTAGGAATTTATCCATTTCTTCTAGGTTATCCAATTTGTTGGCATAGAACTATTCATAATAATCTCTTATCATCTTTTGTCGTTCTGTGGTATCAGTTATAATAATGTCTCCCTCTCATTCCTGCTTTTATTTATTTGCTTCTTTTCTCCTTTTTTTCTTAGTCAGTCTAGATAAAGGTTTGTTGATTTTGCTTATCTCTTTTAAAAACCAACTCTTAGCTTTGTGGATAAAGATAACTTTGATGTTTTATGCTACTAAAAGGTTGGAATTATTTTTTATGAAGCATTACTCAGTATATTCTGACTGATAACAACTTAGATTCTCAATAAATGTTAATCAAATGGGCAAAATTTAACTGACAGGCAAATTTGAAGGATCCACATATATTGTATTAAAGTATTTGAAAATATTATTACTTAAAAATAATAATAGTTCATGGTTGAATTGTTTTATAATATACATATTAGTGATATATGAATTGATGTGGCTGTTGGTGATACATAAATTGATGTGCCCCAGGATATACACTTTTAAGTGGTGATTTCCCAATAAGAACCATAAGACTAAAGTAAAATTTAAGTAAGAAAAGAGCTAAAATATTGTGGTTCAAGGGATTTCTTTACAATAAGTTGTATTAGGATACCGTAAGCTTAATATTGAATGAAAGTCATGGCATAAATTTGGGTCCAAGGGATTTCTTTACAATAAGTCGTATTAGGATACCGTAAGCTTAATATTGAATGAAAGTCATGGCATAAATTTGGGTCCGTACAATCTATTGTGTCTATGGTGGGAAATCACATAGTTCTCTTTATAATTATCTTATATT
>NW_007730249.1:67502-70084 GCF_000696425.1 Galeopterus variegatus | reverse complement strand
AAATGGTTCTTTTTTTAACTTAAGAAATTCCATTCATCAAAATATACCATTAAGATAGCAAAAACATAAAAAAAAAGGAGACTTACAGGTTGGAAAAAATTTCAATACATTTATCTAGCTAAGAATAAAGAACTTCTGTAAATCTATATGAAAAGGATATTAAAGCTAATAAAAAAGATGGAAAATTTGAACAGATACTTTACAAACAGGATACCTAAGTAGGTAGTAAAGATGTAAAAAGGTGCCTTATTAACCTTATTAATCACCAGATAAATGCAAATTAGAACTATAGTGCATCCCATTTTCACTACACTTTGCGGAATGACTTAAGTTTAAATAATAATACTTATAATAGTAATAATGTAATAGTAAGTGTTAACAAAGATGTGGAGAAACCAGAACTCTTACGCACTGCTTGTAGGTGAGCAAGTTGATACAACCTCTTTGGAAAATGTTTAACTGTGTATATTAAAGTTAACTATACACATATTCTGTGACCCAGATATTCCACACTGAGGTATATACCTAAAAGAAATACATATATGTTCATAGTAGAACTATATATAACAGCCAAAAACTAGAAATTCCTCTAGTGTTTATTAAGGGTAAAATGAAAAAAAAAATTGCACTATATGCAAATGATGGAATACTATGCAGCAACAGCAGTAAATCTGTAAGAGCCTGCAACAATAGGGATGAGTCTCATTCATATAATATTGAGTGAAAAAGCTGAGACAAAAGAGAATGCACTAATGATCTGATTTATGCAAAGTTCAAAAACAACTCTATAGGGGCCGGCCCGGTGGCGCACTGGAGAGTGCACCGCTTGGGAGTGTGGTGGCGCTCCTGCTGAGGGTTCAGTTCCCATGTAGAGACCAGTTCCCGCTCACTGGCTGAGCACGGTGCGGGTGCGACACCGAGGGTTGCGATCCCGTTACTGGTCAGTAAAAAAGACAAAAAAAAGGAAAAAAAAAAAAAAAAACTCTATTGTGTTTAAAGTCAGAATAGTGATTAACTTTGGGGGAGAGGGTCAGTGACTACCAAGTGTCATGGGAGGGTAGGATTTTACATTGTAATAGTAACAGTAATGTTCTGTTTTGTGATCTTGATGCCTTTCACACAGTTATGTAAATTATGTGAAAATTAAATGTGAATGTTAATTAAACTCATATATGTATATGTATGTGTATCAGACTTCAATAAAACTTAAAAACTTGAAATCAACCATCAAAATATGTCTTATTTTCTAGTTTTCCATGTCGGCTTTATATTTCCATTTTTAAGAATATTAATAAAGGCAGTGATTGTCTTCATTCCACTTTCTGATTATTTTTTCATATGTAATAAGTAAAAGCAAATAACTTAGCATCGGACATTCCAGGCAGTCAAATTCAAATGAAAGAAAACGGAATTCAGGGGCTGGCCCCGTGGCACACTGCGCTAGTGCGCTGCTTAGGAAGCACGGCGGCGCTCCCGCCGAGGGTTCGGATCCCACATACAGACCGGTTCCCGCTCACTGGCTGAGCGAGGCGCGGGGGGAACACCCAGGGGTGGGGATCCCCTGCTGGGCCCGGGGCCGGGGGGGGGGGCGACCGNAAAAAAAAAAAAAAGAAAGAAAAAAAGAAAATGGAATTCAGAAGTTTATAACATCAAAATATGACATAAACTTATACTTGATACATGAAAATACTGAGGTTGTGCTCACAATTCAAAAATGTAAATTCTATTTGAACAATATAATTTATTTAGAAGTCAGTTGATACTGTAACTGTCTGCTAGGCAAAAGTATACCAACTATAAAAATTACATTATAATTATTATAGTCCATTTGTTCTCTTAGTAAATTATTAGAAGTGTCAGAATAACAGAAGCCCAGAGCTGACAAGTGTAACTTTGCTGGAAAAAACAAAAACAAAAAACAAAACAAAACAAAAAAACAAAACCCAGCACTATATTCTTCAGAATTATTTAAGAATATTATTTGTTTGTATAAAATTATTTCAAATGACTCTTGTGTTCCTGATAATGAATCAATGGGGACAAATGTTCTTTTGTGTCATTCTTTTGGAAGCAATTGTTATTTAGTGCCTACTGTGTACAGTATAACATATGTATTTATCTAGCACCTAAAAGTTAGCTTAGCTGTTTAATGTTCTGAGATACACCAATGAGATAATATAAGATAGTCACTTTCTCAACCAATCCCAAGGTAGTAAGAAAGTGATAGATTCATTTTACTTAACATTCAGCATATTGACTATTGCACAGAAAGAAAGAATATGTAAAGTTTAATTTTACATCAACAAACATTTATTGAATGTTATATAATGTTTTTTTTTTCTTCCTGTGGTTTATGTTTGTTTGTTTATAATGATAAATAAGAAATACACGGTCTGTTTTCTTACCGAGCTTTCAGTCTGGTGAAGAAGATAAACAACACCACTACAATATATTCTAATAAGCTCTAATGCACAGGAAATAGGGAAGCTCACAGAATGGAGAAACATGACATTTAAATGCGACTTGAGGGAAGGGGACAATGGATGTTTACCAGAAAGAAGTGAAGCCTAAGTGGTAAGCGG
>NW_007730249.1:61429-66969 GCF_000696425.1 Galeopterus variegatus | reverse complement strand
TCTTCCTGTGGTTTATGTTTGTTTGTTTATAATGATAAATAAGAAATACACGGTCTGTTTTCTTACCGAGCTTTCAGTCTGGTGAAGAAGATAAACAACACCACTACAATATATTCTAATAAGCTCTAATGCACAGGAAATAGGGAAGCTCACAGAATGGAGAAACATGACATTTAAATGCGACTTGAGGGAAGGGGACAATGGATGTTTACCAGAAAGAAGTGAAGCCTAAGTGGTAAGCGGGAAGACGAGTAGGAGCAAACCAAGAAGAGACCAGACATAGGCTGGTGAGAACTGAAGGCATGTCTTACAATTGTAGGACAAAGTTTCACAGTCTAGAGAGAGCAGGTCAAGTTGAAGAAACACTCATGCTTGATATGTCAAGCATTAAGTATCTGAGGTGGGAAGTAGTGAGTTATGAGGCTTCTGAGATAAAAAAGGCACTAAAATGAGAGGACTACTGGCTCCTTCCAAGTGACAGGAAGAAGTCACTGAAGTTTTTCGAAGCAATAGCATACCATCATCAGACACGTATGATGTTAACAATTGACTTCAATGTAAAGAATGGATTGGGGGCCAAGATAGGAAGAAGGGGAACACGAGCATTTAAAAGTTGTGTGTTACTGAAGGCCTGAGGGGCTGGTGACCTGGATGAGAGTTCAGAGGTCAGGGGGATGACAGAAGGTGGATGAATTGGAAAGAAGTTTGAGAAATAGAATGCATAGGATAAGATAATTAAATAAATGATTAGGCTCTAGAGGGAAGGGTCAAGGATTAAAATAAAGTTTATTGCTCTGGCAGATGTTAATGATTTTCACCAGGACGGGAAACACAGAAGCACAGGTACTTTGGTGGTGGTGGTGGTGATGCTGGTTATAATCTTGGTTTTTGTAATGGGTGAATTCAATGAAAGCCTGAAAAACTCTATCAGCCTGAGTGGTTGAGCTTCTGTACTGAGTCACTTTCACACATGCATAGACGTGAAGCCATATCTAAATCAAAGAGGACTTTCTGTCTTTATGGGTATCTCTTGAAGGATTTTAGAAAAGATTATTTAATCTATTCCCCAAAGTAGCATTTCTCAAAATCACTTTTCTATTTTTCTTCAATTTTACCTACTTGACGGCACTTCTAGAGATTTTCACTAAACTTCCAGACATTCTCCTACATCCAATCTGCAAAGTTGTTATCTTTTTATCCCACTATCCTTGATCATTAATTCTTTACTATCTAGATAAACTCCTCTCTCTGTGTTCGTTTGCAGTTTTACCACCTCTTTTTATTTTATATGTATTCTCTATAATAAAAAAAGATAGGGCAGAGTTGACATCGCTCTCTAGAAACCTTTTCACCTGTTTTTAGCTTTTCAGTAGTGATCTGTGATTGGATGGTGGAGTCAGGAGCAGAAGACATGACAATAGACACTAAGATGAAACTACCTGATTGAAGACTATTTTATGACTTTTACGTAAATTTTTATTGACACGAGAAACTTGGTAAAATGAAATGAATCTCTTAGCTTTTTTTGCTGGACTTTCTTTCTCTGATTGACCTCTAAATATTGGAAGATTACAAGGTTCAGTTTTGGCCCTCATCATTAAACTATCAATAAATTTTTCTATCTGTAGTGCTGTCATAGCCCCCAAACTTAATATTCACCTATAGATCTGCCACTCAACCTTTCCTTAGACTCCCAGACTTAGCATTTCAGACCCTAACTCTTAAACTTCATCTTTCTCATTTTAGTTAATGAAAACAGTACCAGCCAAGTTGCCAGTTCAAAATTTGAAAGTCATTTCTGATTTCCCACACAGCAAATCCATTCAGCACAACCCATTGGTTCAACTTTCAATATATGAGGGTACTTCAAAAAGTTTGTGTAGATTAGTATTATCCTTTAATTCTATATTTCCACAAACTTCAAAGTACTCTCATATATTCAAAATCTGGTAACATTCAATCATCTCCACTTCTAACCTTCAAGTCTCGCTTAACTTTAATAGCCTCTGACAAACTAGTTTACTTCGCTACTCCAGCCCTTTCCAGAAGAAAGTCTAAAGCAGTAACAAGAATATACATGCATATACATACTGAAATATGCTTCCTTTTACATACATACATATGTACATAATTTCCTAAGCTTTAGTATTTATTGCTTGTGATCTTGGATGTAACTGAGAGCTATAAAGTAGCTCCCATGCCTCTCCTTTTCCTCTCCCTGCTGATTATCTTGTACTTGCCTTGCACATTCTTGCCCTTATGCTATCACAACTCTGGCCTTAGATGATTTGGATCCCTAATTCTAGTCTAGGGTTAGTAATTAGTAATTAGCCCATGGAGCAGCTGTATAAAGCACACAGACTCTTAATAATCATTAATCCCAGACAGTCCCTTTCATAGAGAGGGACATATCAGAATGCAAAGTAACTCATATGTGAAACACTGTAGATTTTTAAATTTCTTGGTCATTGATCACCACTGAACCTTGTTTTTTTCCCTGCCATCAGGAGGAATGGAAAATTGTAAGTAAGTTTGGTCTCCCAGGATATTCTCTTTTTTAAAATGTCATTTTATTTGAATATCCACTAAGTTATAAGTTTAGTCTCCTATTAGTAAGGTTTGCTTGCCTGCCATTCTTCTGCTACCACCATCATGTGAGCCTGACCCAAATGAGCTTCCCAACCTTCTCCACACCTGCCTGACAATGTAAGTACAGGAAGGGATCTTCTAGGTCATTATTGTCTATTCCCTGAAATACCTGTATTTTTGTCATAAGTATCTTTGACTCAAGTTGTATACAAGCCCATTTTTGAACCAATTGCTGTGGCCCAGGGAAAGCTTATTACAGATTATTTAAAACTATACAAGGTTGCTCCTGGTACTGAGGGAACTTCAATCCTATCCAAATTACATTGCTAGAAATGAAGGTGTGGTCATTCCACAAAATAAATTCAGAATGCTATTACCATGAAGGAGAGGGAATGAGTATTGCACAGTAAAGAGGCACCTATTACCGTGACTAAGTACGTTGTCAGAGTTTGCCTCTGTTTGGCTTGCCCTGAAAGAACAGCATGGACTGATGACATTAGTCTGGATATGAGAAACCTGTGCCATTTTTAGAAACATTTTCATGTTTGCAGAATGATTTACCTCTGGGTTCCACCTCATGGTTCCCCTCAGTTTCTGCTGGTTTAGCTCTCTTCAAGTATTTTTTCAGGATCCACCCACTCCAAATGAAACAGCCCAGAATTGCTGTGGCTTTGTTGATCACATTAATTTTAAAAAAGAAGCCACAGCAAGAGAGTGAGAAGCCATCAGGGAGAGAGAGGGAAAGAGGAGAAAATTAAATGAGAATTATGCCCCTTTCCTTTAGAGATTTGCCCACAATCTGAGATGTAGCAAACATAACAGACATTTTATAAATTTGACTGCATAGCTTGTTTGTATCTTTGATTTCACTAAAAGAAAAAAATTCTGGAAATTTTAGAGAATGTAAGAACTTGAAGTGAAAAATGTATCTCCAAAAGTCGTAATCTCTCTCTCCTGTCCCTTAATATCTTTCCTCTCTCATCAACTCAGGCCAACACTGATCTGGATTCTGTCACTTTAAATTAATTTACATTTTCTTTCTGTCTTTTTCTGTAACTTAATATTTTGAAATAATTATCAACAAACAGGAATTTGAAAAAATAGTACAGAGATATCTCCTGTATCCAATATCCAGCTTTCTCTAATAAGAAATTATATAAATTATAAGTATATTTTATCACCACAAAGGTAGAAGCCAAAATCTGAAAATTGATATTTTTTCTTAATCTGAGAGTATTAAAAATGTAAGTTTTCTTCTAATTAAAATCCAAATGGGGAAATATTTTAATTGTTAAATAAGTTTGTTCCACTTAAAACCTTGTTCATGTTATTCATATTACTTAGAAATGAGAACTTAAGATGAAGATAAAATAACAATGTGACTTACATTTCAAGAATTTAGATATTTTTTTATCACTTTTTCTGCCAATTTCTTAATCCACTTTGGGCTTTATGTATTAGTATGATTCAAGATGTAAATGAACAAATTCTAATATTGAGGAGACATCAGTCTCAAATACATGAAAAAAAATATAAACATGAGATTAAAATTACTGATGGAAAAAATTCTAAACCCTACTGATTTTACAGATGCATCTTCACAAATATTCTTTGATTCTGTCCCATAGCCTGTACTTCATTACCCATAAATATTTAATTTATTTTTTTTAAATAGGACTTAGAGTACGTATGTAGCAGGGGGACAGGAGGAGGAAGAGTAAATTAAGAAGGAAAATCCTATTTGCATATTTTCTCGCTAAAATCAACTGGAATATATTTATTAGATTACCTCCATGTATCTCAAGAGTTTCCATTCCCTGACTGGCCTACATGAAAAATTCTGTAGACTAATAATTTTTCATAAATTATCTTAATTTAGGGCATCATTGGTTTCCAAGAGGCTTCAGATTTTGAGACTTTACTCTGTGTAGTCGCAGTATACATATGCTTTTCCTTGTTTGTAGCTGTTCAAGGCTCTTTCAGAAACTAAAGTACAGATAGGCAATCAGGTGGGCTCTAGAGATTCTAATACTCATCCCTGTCTTACCCGGTACCTGCTAATAAAACAGAAGAACTCACTGGAAGCCCTTTAAACCAGCTTTATGTATGAGGATTTTCTGTTATCCAGGGGTTGGCAGGCCCCGAGAAGACTTCATGGAGTGGCTACAAAACAGAAGGCAATTCCTTAAGCCCATCATGGTCTTAACTCAAAATTTCCTGGGCTACGTCATTCTAGAAACAAGCAGAAAGCTTAGAGTTCAGAAAATAGAACAAAGTCAATTGCAGAATCATAAAATAAAATTTTTGTTCAAAAGGAAATTGTTAGTTTTTATAAAGATATTTTCAGATTTGGGGAAAATCACACAAATGTTCATACACATGTATTCTGACATTTGGGAGTGGTAGAAATGTCAGAGGATAGGAGTGGGGTAAGTAGTAAACTGATTAGTAAGATTTTTAAAGAGACAATTGCAGTAATGAGAATTGGAAGCCTTTTAATAGTGCATATTTTATCTGGAAGAACAGACTGGAGGCATTAGATATTACTGACACCATTAAATTTTATTGACACCATTTTATGGCCTTTCATTTTGTCTCACCATAGTTTCTATTAAAGTGGAAGATGGCTGGTAGTCTTCAGAATTCAAAATTTAATATGCTCAAGCTATATGATATTGTGAAATTTAAACTCTATGAACCTTGATTTCCTCCACCATAAAAGAAAATAGAAATGACTTATTCTCTTTAATTGTTATAACAATTAACATCATAGGGTTTACTACTGTTACATTAGGGTGTTCATTTCTACAAAAATGGAAAATGATGAAATTCTTAAATTAAGCCTTTTAAACTCAATATGTTGATTTACATCCCATACTATGTTCTTCCCTCAAAAAAACTGTAATGAAATGCACTCTTTCTGTATTAGAGGACTATATTTTAACATTCTC
>NW_007730249.1:58191-61151 GCF_000696425.1 Galeopterus variegatus | reverse complement strand
TCAAAAAAACTGTAATGAAATGCACTCTTTCTGTATTAGAGGACTATATTTTAACATTCTCTGGTGTTCCTAAAAATTTTAAATGCTTCACAAAAACTGAAGAATGCCTTTCAAAAGATGTGTTTTAATATAAACTCAAAAAAACTGTAATGAAATGCACTCTTTCTGTATTAGAGGACTATATTTTAACATTCTCCGGTGTTCCTAAAAATTTTAAATGCTTCACAAAAACTGAAGAATGCCTTTCAAAAGATGTGTTTTAATATAAAAATATTCATTATATTATAATAAATGTGCTATATTTTGTCATTCGTAGAATAATGTGGGACATTTTAATTTCAACCTTTGCCATTATGAAATAAATTGCCTTGTAATTTTCAGTGTGTAAAGGAGCCATGGACCCTAATGTTTACTATGTACTTACATGCTTGTTACAGGTAATTTATAAAGTTATATGATGTTTCTAATGTGTAATGTGTTAAATTCCTTCAGATTTCAGGAATAGGAAGACTAGACAAGAGAACTAGTTCTTATATTCAGGAATGTGAAGCCAAACTCAAAACTAAAATTGTCTTGTGAATATATTTAGTTTCACAAAACCTTCAAGTGACAACATGCTTAAATCCTATTAGATAGAAAAAACTCATCATTCTCCCACTCACAAAATACAACAGAGCAGAAATTAAAGACAGATTTCATGATCACCATATAAGTGTTACCGTTAATTGCCAGTCTTAAACTATCCCCTGCCAGAACTCCTTCAGAGGATGAAACATGCATAGGAAGGGTAGTTATTCTGCTTGCTCTCAGATTAGATGATAGGAGCTCTAGTGTCCAGCACAACTTTGCTAGCTCCCACATATTGGTCTCTACAATACTTTAATAAAATTAGCATGGAATTGAACATGTACTACTATAATTCATTTCTCAAAATGTGAAGGTTTGGAGATAAAACAAGGACCAGATACAACATCAACAGTGAATAACAGTCTCAAAATGAGTCCTACAGGCTACAAAATTTCCAATATAGTTCTTCGTAACACTATACTTGTGCTTGCTGAGAAGCATGAAGAAGCAAGTACATGTCATTCTGCTGATGGATGGAGTTTCCTCACACAACTGTGTGTCATGAGATTCACTCCAATAGACAAGTACTGGTATCTTGTTCTTTTTCCAGTTTCTAAAGGCCACCTCCTTTCCTTAGCCAGCTCACAGCCCCCTTCCTCTATCTTCAATATCGGCAACATCAGGCCAAGTCATTCTCATGCTATTATCTCTCTGGTTCCAATTTTCTCTTTCACTTTTAAGGATCCTGATAATTACATTGGATTTACCCAGATAATCCAGAATAATTCCCCTATGTTAAGGTAAAATAATTAGCAACTTTAATTCCAACTGCAACTTTAATTTCATTTTGCCATGTAGCTAACATATTATTACTAGGTTCTATAGAAGGTAGACATCTATGTTGGGTGGGGGAGGGAGTGAGGAATTATTCTGCCTACCACATCTGGTGTCATTATTTCAAGAATATTCACAACACAGAGTATTACAGAATCCATCAATGCTTTCCCAGGCACACTACAAATTGTACCTGGCCAAGGATTTTATGAGAAATTACTGAGCAGCTCGTACTATAGGGACTATGGCCAGATCCTTTGTAACTCCTAATAGCACATTTATCATGACCCTTTAAGGAGCTCAAGCTTGGGCAGCTTGTCTGAAGGTCAACCAAACCTTTTTCTGGCTGCTTGGTAAGTAGAGAGTGTTCAAACCATTCCAGTCAAGTTCCCACCACTGTACAATTAAGAGCAGCAATGTACCAATCAGATAATTAAGTAGTGTTTATAGTTTTCATTTATATAAATGGTTTTCAGATCTACAAATAGTCTATGAAAGATGGTATTCTATAAGAAATAATTACAGATGGCCTGATTTCCTTGTATTGGTGACTATAAATAACATAGGTCCAGATTGATTGGAAGAATCCAATTTGCTTTATCTACCAGTGGACCAAACATGTAATGACAGAACCCTACCTAGGGATATATCAACATATTGTGTAAGTGAAGCGTAATCCATGGAATCATTTATGAATTGATTTATTTTATTTAAATGTACTCACACATGTTTTCCCTTCCCAGTACTTCTGGGAATATCTGAAAAACAAGACTGATACACTTACTACCTGGTTATATTAAGAAGTTTAATGATGAGGAAACATATCTCTTTCATATACTATTAGAGCACTAAGAATCTCTGAATGATTTTAGAATACAAATCTCTTCACTTTATGGTTATGGAAAATCTGCAGGAATACTATACCTGTGGATCGCAGAACTCCAGTGAATTCAGATTAATTTCCTTTTCACAACCCGTGCACAAGCGTTTTCCCTGCTGCATGTTTTTGACTCCATTTCCCAATTGTATTAGTCTGTTTTGTGTTGCTATAACAGAAATACCAGAGACTGGGTAATTCGTAAGGAAAAGAGGTTTATTTGGCTTATGATTCTGGGATAGTTGCATATGGCACGGACCTCAGGCTGCTTCTACTCATGGCAGAAAGTGGCAGGCAGTCGGCGGGTACAAGCAGATCACATGGAGAGAGGAAGCAAGAGAGAGAGAAAGGGGAGGTGCCAGGGTCCTTTTAAACAACCAGCTCTGGCAGGAACTAATAGAGCGAGATCTCACTCGCTACCCCTCCTCCCCCAGGGAGAGCATTAATCCATTCATTAGGGATCCACCCCCACGACTCAAACACCTTTAGGTGCCAGGGTCCTTTTAAACAACCAGCTCTGGCAGGAACTAATAGAGCGAGATCTCACTCACTACCCATCCTCCCCCAGGGAGAGCATTAATCCATTCATGAGGGATCCGCCCCCACGACTCAAACACCTTCCAGCACTACCACATTGGGGATCAGATTTCTGCATGAGTTTTGGGGGGACAGCACATCCAAA
>NW_007730249.1:55498-57776 GCF_000696425.1 Galeopterus variegatus | reverse complement strand
CAGCACTACCACATTGGGGATCAGATTTCTGCATGAGTTTTGGGGGGACAGCACATCCAAACTCTATCACCAAAATACAGTATGAACCAAGTCATGGAGCAGGGAAGGAAACTTCTGCAAAGAAATGTTGGTGACAGTGACCAGTACTCACAAGTGCTTACTCTGAAATATATTACAGCCATCAAAGACCCTGATGCTGTGAACCATGGAAAATGTTTTTTTTTGTTTTGTTTTACTTTGTTTTTGTTTTTTGTTTTACTTATTGACCAAATGACCCTCAATTCGGTTGATGGAGTAGGTAAGAAAATGGGTTCTGCTGGTTATTCTGTTTTCTGCTTTTCTTTTGTTAAACCAAACACAAAATAATTAAAATCTCACTTTTTACAGAGACTCTTTAAAGCCTCTCCTACAGAATCTCACAATCTCAAATGAAAGTAACACGCTTAAATTCTATAAACAGTGCATGACAGTGCATGGCACGAATCAAAATATGGATTCTGTTTCTTTAATGTAATTTTAACTGTCCTTTTTGACACATTTAACTACAGATTTTGAGCATATTTATTAAATTAATAATAGAAATTTTAGTTTTTCAACAGCCTAATTCCTCAGCATAAAGAAAATTAATTTAATACTTTTTTGTTGGTAGATACTTCTTATCTCCTGAATGACCAGTTAGTAAAAAAAAAANTTAAGGAATCCATGTAAATAGATGCAACTTAACATTTTATTGATATATTAATCAGAATACATTATTTTTGTTTTTCTCTGCTATTTTTCTATTATATATATGATGCTGAAGAGCTCTAAAGCCAATTTTAGTTTCAGTTGAGAAATAAACAACTTGATGATGCAATATCAGATAATTTAACTAAAATAAAAAAATTGAGATCAGGATTTTTAGCTGTCTTTTTCAGTGCCAAGTTTAAAAATTAAAGTTCTTTTAGATCAGCTTTATAAATGGTCTGAAAATTAGCTTAAAACTTCCAAGACTAAAGAAAGTCAAAATGAGAAGCAGATGGGCCTATACTTCTTTAAAGAAGAACTGTCTGTTTCTCCTTATGATCAACAGAAAAGTAAAAAAGAAAAATGTAATAGAACACTCGAGACTTCACACACATTGCTACACATTGCCATATATTCATTAGACAGACGAATATAGTCATATTAGAACATTCATTCTTATCCAATATGTTCATACCATCATGTCTGAGTGCTTAATTTTTTCTATTTGATTGGAGTCATGTATTTTACACTTAATATTAATCTAAATTTTGCTTATAGTCTAAGGTTTATGATACTGTTATAGTATTTGAAGTGGAAATCTTTATTTAATCTGATATTATTTTAACTGTGACATATAAATATTTCTGCATTCTATATCATAATGCATGCAAAAATCACTCAAAGGCATACTCACCACATACTAGATGGTTAGTTTTACTTTATTATGCCCATTATAATAATTATGAAACAATGTATTCTTGCAATAATTACTCATCTCTAAAATTCTAAGCACATTATTGTTGTAGAAACATCTTATTGTCATCAAGATTGATGAAAAAGTTTGGTAATGACACCCAGACTGAAATAATTTGATGCTAAGAAAAAAACTAATAAAAGAAATGGGAGAGCAAAGAAGAATAAAATTTTGAGATTCATGAATACTTTGTCCTTCAATTGCTACAATATTGGACTAAATATAGTCCATTATGGTGCTAAAAAATGAAACTTACCGATAAGGACATGCTTCAACATTCTCTACCACACTCACGGGTGCTGCAGACATACATCAAGTCCTCATCTTCTGGATCCTAGTACATTACTGGCTATTTCTCAAATCACAATTCTGCCATATCTTCTTTGTTCAGGCTGAGAGTTTACACAATTCTCTCAATCTCATCCCAGTGTGGTACCCCACTGGCAAAATATATATGTTTCTGAGACATTTATAAAACACATTTATGTCAAAAATCATACTTTTCTTACTAAACTATATTACAACAAGATATTCTTATAAGGAAAATAATTTCATTTTAAGCTAAAATATTTCCTTTGCATTTTCACTCTTTCACATCAATAGTCTTTGGTCACTACTAATAGGTATCTGTCTTCCTCCATTTCAAAATAAAGCATCTTTCACAAGACTATTATTATCTCCAGTAGACATGTAAGTTCCCATTTAAAAATCTCCTATTATGGGCCGGCCCGGTGGCGCACTGCTACAGTGCGCCTCTTGAGAGCGCGGCGGCGCTCCCGCCGAGGGTTCGGATCCCAC
>NW_007730249.1:51947-54498 GCF_000696425.1 Galeopterus variegatus | reverse complement strand
CGAGGTGTGGGAGCAACACCGAGGGTTGCGATCCCGTTTCCGGTCCCGGTCCGGTATGGGCACGACACTGAGGGTTGAGTTCCATCCGAGGGTTGCGATCCCGTTGCCGGTCCCGGTCCGGTATGGGCGCGACACTGAGGGTTGAGTTCCGTTGCCGGACACGAAAAAAGACAAAAAATAAATAAATAAATAAAAATCTCCTATTATTCTCTNCGAGGTGTGGGAGCAACACCGAGGGTTGCGATCCCGTTTCCGGTCCCGGTCCGGTATGGGCACGACACTGAGGGTTGAGTTCCATTGCCGGACACGAAAAAAGACAAAAAATAAATAAATAAATAAAAATCTCCTATTATTCTCTGCAGTAATCTGGACTTTATTACCTGTTCATGTATAACCTTTACTATTTCATTATCCATAAATCCTCTCATGCTGTCTTTTAAAAATCTCTCAAATCCATTCTCTTCCCTTTCCTCTACTTACACTGCTTTACTCAGGAACTCATAATCCCCTTTATGTACTGGTACAGTAGCATGCTAACTGGTTGCAGGCTTCCACTCTTACCAAATTCCCAACTTAATATGACAACTAAAATAGATTTTTGAAACACACAAAGTATATTGACTTGATGCCCTCCTCAAAACCTTCAACATGGCTCATAACAGTGTTCTCCATATTGTGTTTCATAAAATATCAACCAAAATTTAGAATAAGATTAGGGAGAGAGAAGCAAAAGTTTCTTGGGCAAATAAGCTTTGAAAGTCACAGATATAACTGCTTTTATTACTGTAGGTCTCTCAGAGTATTTTGAACTTATAGGCATTTTAGTATCTAAGAAGATAGTATAGCATGCAGCATTTCCTAAACCTGTTTGTTTATAAATTCTGGGTCATAAGCAAAGAGGAGCCTAAATGCTTATTAACACAATTTGAGAAATGCTGGCCAATGGGATAATTTCAAACTCTCATGTGTGGCAGTATAAGAGTGCTTCTAGAATCACCCACTTCCAAAATCTGGCTCCTATCAACCCTGTTCTTCCCTGTTATGCTTCCATACAGAAACCCTTCCAGTGCCTCCATCGGTGATTGTACCTACTATTATATATATGCATAACAGGCTCTCTTCTAGGAAAACTCTTGTCCCACCACCAAGAATCAGCTCAAGTACTGCTTTCTTTAGTCCTGCGACCTCACCACCCCCTATTCTTTAGAATCATTTGAGAAATCTCTAGATCTCTACAAGTGAGGCCCTTAGTAGCCATCTGTTTTTATCCCTTAGGTTGATTCTGAGAGAGTGTGAGTACTAAACACTGATCTGATTCTTACAAACAGAAGTCGCTCTGACATTTGCCTACTGTTTCAGCTGATGTCCCTATTACAGTACTCATCATTTGGCATTGTGTTCATGTTATTGCATGATTGTCATCACATCAAAATTATTATTATTGATGTTTGTATTTCTGTACAGTATTACTATTCTGATACAGAGTCGGTACTCAGAAAGTATATTACTGATTAGAAAAAAAAGTTTATCTAAAATTGGATTTTTAAGTTCCTGTACAGATAGAAATTTTATTAAATGTTTATTATTTTGTCTTACANATCAAAATTATTATTATTGATGTTTGTATTTCTGTACAGTATTACTATTCTGATACAGAGTAGGTACTCAGAAAGTATATTACTAATTAGAAAAAAAAGTTTATCATCTAAACTTGGATTTTTAAGTTCCTGTACAGATAGAAATTTTATTAAATGTTTATTATTTTGTCTTACAATAGAAAGGCAAAAAATCATACCCTCATATAATTTCTATCATCATGAACAAAAGACTATGTTAAGCAGGGAAATTAAAAAACATCATTAAAATGTTGAAAAAAGTATGAGTAGAAATTCTATCTTCTTGTATTCGGGAGAAGATTGTAAAGAAAACAACCTGGAAGGGCTGAATTAATAATCATATTTGTTGAAACACTATAAATCATTTGAGCTTTGGAAAGATAGATTACACAAAAATATAGCAAACTTGTTGTGATAATAGTATAATGAGATGCAAATCACTGTATGGGAGACAATATATGAAGTAAATAATTTTTTTGCCAGTATAGCAATGGCAGAAACCAGTCAGAAACACTTAAGTAAAAATAAAATCTCAGGCATTACAAATTGAAATAAAAGTAAGGTATCAATACACAGATCATTAGATTTCTGGAAAGTAACCCTCTGGAGTACTCATAAACTTATCTTACTGTGGTAAAAGTTTGTGGCCCACCCAAAATCAATTCTTTTATTCTTCCTAAGTAGGAAACTCTGATATTGTTGGGTGGTATTCTGGCCATCTACAAAACTCTATGTGTTCAGCTATTTTAGATGAACCAAGTTGTGGCCAATGAAATGTAAGTGGAAGTTTTGGGTGAAGCTTCCAAGAAACTGTTCATTAGGAGTTATATTCAGCTGGCAGAATTCTGTGACCCTTCTGCCTTTCCTGGAGGCATAATTGCCTGGACCTGCAGTGACTGCCAGTGATGATGAGATGACCTTGAGGATGGAAGTCA
>NW_007730249.1:48298-50914 GCF_000696425.1 Galeopterus variegatus | reverse complement strand
GTCTGGTTTTCTGAAGGTCTTGTCTGTCCTCTGGATGATTGACACTCAACGTGTCCATACTTTTAAAGGAGAACCCAAGCATTACTCATGAATAGACTCAAGGTATATACAAAGGTCCTCCAGTACTGAAGTAAAAGTTACCCTATGATAAATTACATACGGAGCTTCAAAATGTAGAATAAGCTTAATTGTTGGCACATGTCTAAATCATTTGATTTAAGAGACATTCTTTGTGCACCTGTAATTTGATCAAGGTAACCTAAGAATGCTCTTAGGGAGGCTTGAATAGGATTGAGTGTAGCTAAGGAAACACAAATTAAAATAATCGTATTTATTTCAAAGGGCTTGAAGAATGTATGAAGATATGAAGACAGACTGAAAAAACAAACAAAACAAACAAACAAAAAAAACAAGAAGGGACCAAAAGGTAAAATGTGATAATGTTTCCAGCATTAGTCAGAGGAGAATGTACTCAACCTAAATAAAGTTGTATTCTTTGTGAGGTTCATTAGCATGAGTCCAATTCTGACAGTTAAGCTGGAAGGAATTCACCAAAACACCGCCTCCCTGTTGAGAAGTGTTTAACTGGCCAACTGGCAATCCTCAAGGGATTTCTCTCCATCACAAGCATTCAGTGTCCTCAAACACACTTCCCCTGCAGAAATGTGACTTCGTCCATTAGTCTTCACAAAACAGTTATATTTAAACTATCACCTATTTATTCCAAAAACCATATAAAGAACATAATATATAGAAAGGAGAGGAGTGTTTTATCACTCTTGTCCTTGACTTCTGTGCAATCTCCCTTCTAATTGCTGCTTTTCTTATTATCTAGCTTTATTTCTTCTATCACTTATAAAATGTAGCCATTTCTCTAAGTTCCATGCTTTCTTCTCACTGTTCCATTTTTACTCTAGTGGATGATGTTCTTCATCATGCAAACATCTCCCATTTATTTTTTTAAACGTCCTCCTAAGAGCTACAGCCTCATTTCCTTACTACTCTTTACAGGAAAATTCCTCCAGAGTTGTTAAACTTGTTGTCTTCAATTCTCCCATTCTCTGCTTAATCCACTCTAATTTAACTTTTGTCCTCATCCCTCCATGAAAGCACTATGTAAATACCCTTTATGTTGTTAAATACAAAAGTCAGTGCTCTGTCTTCATCTTGCTTGACCTATGGTCAGATACCCACACAACTGATAACTCCCTCCTCATACTCTTTTGACCCTTATTTTCCAAAACTGTATATCTTTGCGATGTCACTTATGATTCAATGATCCTTCTTAGGAGCTTTTGCTGATTTCTCCCCTTCTCTCCAACCCTTCACATTAGTGTGCCAGGGTTGAGTCTTGATCCTCTTTTGTCTCTGTCAATATGCATTACCTTGGTATTTTCAGGACTTTAAATACCTTCTGAATGACCAAAAACTCTCAAATTTTATATCTCCAACCTAGACCTTTCTTTGTCACACCGCAGACTGCTTGACACCTCTAGTTGGATGTATAATATCCACCTCAAATATTACCTATAAAGACTGAACTAGTAATCGTTCTCCCAAAGCATGTTTTACTAGAATTTTTTTTNTCTGATATTGTTGGGTGGTATTCTGGCCATCTACAAAACTCTATGTGTTCAGCTATTTTAGATGAACCAAGTTGTGGCCAATGAAATGTAAGTGGAAGTTTTGGGTGAAGCTTCCAAGAAACTGTTCATTAGGAGTTATATTCAGCTGGCAGAATTCTGTGACCCTTCTGCCTTTCCTGGAGGCATAATTGCCTGGACCTGCAGTGACTGCCAGTGATGATGAGATGACCTTGAGGATGGAAGTCACTTGCAAAGAGTGAGGGAGGAGAGGACAGACAGTCTATGTAGTATGGCATTGTGGGTCATCAGATCTATCCCAGACCATCTATTTTTGGACTTTTTAACTTTATTTTACCATGCTCATTTTTCTAATGTCTGTTGCTCATAATAAAATACCATGCCAAAATGATAGACTCTGCTACTTTTTGGGTAACTGTCATCTAACATGTGCCATTAAGTACTTCTTCCCCAGCAGTACATGCCTAAACATCTTCCATAGACATGTGAAAGGTGAACCTAAAGTGATGGAAATTATCTGTCTGGTTTTCTGAAGGTCTTGTCTGTCCTCTGGATGATTGACACTCAACGTGTCCATACTTTTAAAGGAGAACCCAAGCATTACTCATGAATAGACTCAAGGTATATACAAAGGTCCTCCAGTACTGAAGTAAAAGTTACCCTATGATAAATTACATACGGAGCTTCAAAATTTAGAATAAGCTTAATTGTTGGCACATGTCTAAATCATTTGATTTAAGAGACATTCTTTGTGCACCTGTAATTTGATCAAGGTAACCTAAGAATGCTCTTAGGGAGGCTTGAATAGGATTGAGTGTAGCTAAGGAAACACAAATTAAAATAATCGTATTTATTTCAAAGGGCTTGAAGAATGTATGAAGATATGAAGACAGACTGAAAAAACAAACAAAACAAACAAAACACTGATCTGATTCTTACAAACAGAAGTCGCTCTGACATTTGCCTACTGTTTCAGCTGATGTCCCTATTACAGTACTCATCATTTGGCATT
>NW_007730249.1:39532-47298 GCF_000696425.1 Galeopterus variegatus | reverse complement strand
TTTTTTTTCTCTCTCAATTGATGGCAAATATATTCTCCCAGTTACACAAGCAAAAAAAGGTTTTAAAATTTTTTTAAAAAAATCATAATTGATTTCTTCTTTCTCTCAACAATTTTTTCAGGAAAATTTCCTGTCAAAATATATTAAGAAGTTGACTGCTTCTAACAACTTCTACTGTTTCTACCTTCGTAAAAGTCAGAATGATCTCTCATTAGGATTATTGCAATAGACTGCTGACTGCTGTTCAGATTTCACCCTACCTCACTACACATTTCTCAATGCACACATCAGAATGACCTTTTAAAATCTAAATCAACTCATTCGAAACCTTCTCGTGGCTCTCTCTTCTCTTAGAATAAAAGCCCAACAGAACTTCACCTTATTTGGTCCCTTGTTATCTCTCTGAGCTTACCTTCTTTCTCTCACTCTATTACAACCATGCTGGGCTTTTTGCTGTGTCTTGAATGATACTAGACATCTCTCCCTTCGTAGGGATATCTGCACATCCTTATCCCTTTTTCACCCCATATATTTGCATCTCCCTCTTCATGTGTCTGCTCAAATGTCAGCTTTTCATGGAAACCTATTCTAACCGCCCTATGTAAATTGCAACTACCAACTCCTCCTCAAGTCCTCCTAAATTCTAATATCTACCTTTTCCTTTTCACAAAGCATTTACCACCTTCTAACAAAATATACCTTATTACTTTTTTTGTTCTATGAGTGTCTTCTCTCATGGCATTTAAGCTCCATCAATGAAAAGAATCTTTGTCATTTTGTTCACTGCAGTAGCCTAGTACCTAGCACTGATCATGGTGCACAGTAGATATTCAGTAAATATTTGTGAGATAAATAAATGAATGATATTATCCATGCCTCTGCTTAGTTCTAAAACAAAATTAATTATCACTTCTTTAATTATGACTTTTAAATATTATCTGTTATTTATGTCTCATGTTCAAATCTAGTCTATCCAAGTAAACTATAATTTCTTACTGAATAGTAAGCATGTCTCATACTCACTTATTCTGAGCTTCATTGCAGGCATATGATACTAGACAAAGAAGATATTTAGTATTTTCTCTTTCCAGACACACTGTACATTCTATGAAAATGTTTTTTGCTTTATCCAAGGCACAGTTATATTCCAGCAACTTAGAGCCAAGAGCCAAAACATTTCTCAAAAAGAATACTATGTAGAGATGACCAGTAAGAAGAAATGTCTGCGACAAATCTAAGGAAGTCGGAAAAGGTTAGTGATTAACAGTAGAGACCCAGAACCTAGAGTACCTAAAGTACCATCTCATTTCCACTACTCAATACTTGTGAAACATGCATGAGTCACTTAACCTCTCTGTGCATCACTTCCCTTATCTGTAAAACAGAAACAATAGTACTCACCTCATAAGATGTTTATGAAAATTAAATAGTAATATATTTAAAGCAAATTTAACTTGACACATGGTAGGCACAACTATAAATGTGAACAAGAAAAAGGGGTGACATATTAGGGAGAAAAGGCTGCAAGATACTTTGCTTTTCAAGTGTGGCCCAAAGTTTTCACATCCATTTATCTGAGATTGCCATTCTTGCTTCTTCCCTGAACAGTTTCTGTGATCTTGAGTGACTCACTTAAGTGCTCAAGCCTTAGTTTTCTTACCAACAAAAAGAAGGGATTGATCTAGATGACTTCCCAGATCCCTAACAGCACTAAAGATTCATGCTTCTCTGATTGTTCAGGAGCAAGGCAAAATTTTTCACACCAGAATCAGTCTTTGGCCATTGGGCATGACAGCTCCGGGATGATATTTCTTTTCACATTGATGGTAGTGGCCGTATTCAGGGGAAATTTGAGATTTGTGGTTCTACACTGATTAGGAGATGGGAATGTAGCTGATGTTCATCCTCATCCCGTAGCCTGGCTCTTTATGTTCCACATTTCTGGTTGGTGAGAATTATTCTTGAAAAGAAGTAAAAAGACAATCAGCGGGAAAAACAAGAACAATAGTGGTAGCATAAGCACAGGTGATATTCAATGTAATTAACAATAGGAATGGCATGGGCACTGACAATGAGAATACCTGTCAGGTATCAAGGCACGTTTTTGCTGGATGCCACCCCTCAGTGTAGGAATTTTTTCCAAGATCGAGAAGGATCAATTAAAACTTGATGAAAAAAAATATTAAGGAGAAATCACTATCAGATCAGTCTGAAAATAATCAGAAGTTTAAAACAAAATAACGTCTGGAAAGGAGAAATACCAAATGCTCTAGCTTATTAGTCATTTAAAAATATTTTGTCACTCACAAAATAGTTGACCACATATTCTGCCACTTTGAGCCAACAAGGTGCTGATCTAACTTCTTTAAAGATGACTATGATTTAAGAATGTCTTCTATCAGGAAACATTTGAGATATTTCAGTGAAAAGGTTTGTTTTCATCACTCAGTATTAGAAAAACCAATTTTGATCCCAGTAGAATAAATTTATTTGGCAATTTCATTAAATTTTGCACATTTTTCTAGGCCTCCTAGTCCTAAACTCTGTTTCCTATCTCTCATTTCTCCTCTCTTGCTCTGTAAAGTAGTAGCAGCTTGAATACTGAGCCCCCAACAACTGATGCTCCTGTACTCTCTGCCACTTGGCTACTGTCTGGATTCTGGAAGCTCACACTGGCAAGCATGGTTCCCACTACTTCTAGGCTCGGAAGAGCAAATGCATTTAGCACAATGGTTAAGAACACAGACTTTACTGCCAGACTGCTGGGATTCAAATCCTTACTCTGATATTTACTATGTGTATGTGACTTTCGGCAAGATATGCAACAGCTTCATGCCTCAGTTTACTTATTTGTAAAAGTAGTATAATAATGGTACCTAAGTCATATAATTGTTGTGGAAATCAAATGAGTTAATCAGTCCGTGGCACTTAGTAGGTACTCAGAAAGTGCACACTGATTTATTATTAAGCTTCACTTAATTTAGTAACACTAAAATATGTAATAGAAACTTGAGTTTGCTCTTGAAGTCTTACTTATTCTAGAAACAAAACCTTTTTTAAAATTACTAATATATTATGAATGAAGGTAACACCAACATTAAAAAAATACACGTTGCATATTTTTATTATTAAACATATCACTCTATTAACCACTAGCTCCCACGGTATCATTGATTCTTGTGTTTTGCTTTATGTTGGTTGCAAACACAACTGCACAATTGAAACTGCACCCCCAATATATCACTTTTAAAATTGTAAAACTGCTTAGAATATAATGATACATATTCTGTATTTTTCTATACACATTTTTAAAATACAACTTTCTAAAAAAAACCCAAAAACCTGTTTTTAATGATTGGCATCAATAATGTTCAATTGGAACTGTTGTGTCAATGCTTAAAAAAACTTAAAAATGCACTTTAAGCATGCGTCAGTTACCACAGAAATATGCCAAAGTGGCTCAGCTGGGTTTTGGTGAAACAAAGGCAGTTCCTGACCCCAGGCCTGTGATGGGATAGAAAAGAAGGTTGACTCCCTTTGACACTCTCTGGTGTTTTCATCATCATTTCAGTGAAAAGGGAAGGGCAAGGTGATGACCCCAGAAGTTCATTATCTTCTAGTCCTTATACCTATAATTCCGGAAGCTTTCAGTCCAGAGCTGGATTTACCAGTTTAAGGATGTGGACAATATTTCTCTAAGTCCTGTGTTTTATAAACCCCTCATAGGAGTTGGGATAAAAATAAAAAATAAAAAAAAAAAAGTAAAGCCCTGGGACATTTTCATGGTCAGAGTGCTGGTATAGTTTTCTCTCTTTAAAATTGGAAGTAAAGTTTAGGATCAGACAGTTAGCTCAAAATGTATTATAAATCAAAGCTCTCTTTATACTGGTCAGCAAAACCAAAAGCCAGAGAAATGTTCTAATTCAATATCTTAGGTACATTTCTCTAAGTAGGTTAAAGTAGATACAGTTAAAGCAGTTCAATCAATATTAATTAACCTTCATGTGCATTTTTTTGGCAGAAGTTTAGGAGGAAAGAGACCAATGAGGTGTAAGCTCTGCTTTGATACTACCACCTTTGGGAAAAAGAAATGGTGAAAGTTTATCCTACTCTGATTAGTAGAAAAGGGGGGATATTTTTAAATGTCTAAGCCCTGTTTGCAAACCAAGACTACTGGGGTTAGACCATCCCTCTAATAAACTGATCTAAAACCAAACCCTAAGCCTCCAGCTCTCCCTGGCTTTAGAGAGGTAAGGGCCTGCATAGTTGGGCACCCTCCAGATGGAGCCATTAGCACAACTTCCACCAGACGGCACAGTTTTCCTGAGACAAAGAAAACCAGAACAACCTCCTAACCTTCTAGAACCAGTGACAGAAGAGTGAAATGGAAGGAGCTGTGCAATACACACCATGTACATTCTTACTTTCTGTTCACGAGCCTAATAAACAGCTTCTACCCTTTAGGTACCTGTTGGTAAAATGTGCTTCATTTAGTTGACCATGAATAGGTCAGGAAGATTTGAAACTCACCTTTATAAACTGAGATAGAACAAAAGTCATTCTATAAAAGGATTACATGGTCCCAGTATACAGACCTTCTATAGGTAGGGACAATTGATGTAACATAGGCAGAAAACATATATCTAAGTGTTTTTTTTTTTCTTTTCTGTAAATTATGTTATACGTATTAAAATAACTTCAAGGATTTCTAATGCCAGTGTCTTAGTAAAGGTCTCATTACTTTGCACTAGATTATTTCTGTAGTATTGCAATTGGCTTGTTTTCTTTGCTATCTCTCCAGTCATTTTACATGTGTATCAGAATGACAGTCATGGTAGTTTTCTGTTTTATCTCCAGAAATCTAACACAGTGATTGGAACAGAAGTGATACTCAGAAAAAAAGATATTGCAGTAATCAATGAACTCTAAATTAGAGCTCTGGCAACGCCAATCCCCTGCTCAAAAATTTTAGTGGAACCTCATGACCTATGACTTACTAGTTTATATTTCTAAGAATAATATTTATATCATCTACAATCTAGCCCCATATTTTTATTCCAAAATCATCTAACTCAATACCTGCAAAATTTACATTCCAATTAGATGGAACTCTCAATCCAAAACAGATCATCTCACAGCATACCTTGCCATCAGAGGTCTTTGTGCAACACTGTTATCTTAGCCTAGAATCCCTTTTCCTCCTTCCTTGTCCTTTCGAATCATACCCATACTTTAAAAATCAGTCCAGGTTTCACCATATCCATAAGTGATTCTCTGAGTAAAAGAATTTTTTCTCTGATTACAAACCTTTTGCTTATAAGTAATTTCAGCAGATATTAATACTTCAATTCATCAAGCAAAAGTCACCTCAAAAAGTTCACAGAAAGATTCATACTATCTTTCAATTCTATTTTTCCATGAACTTTTTGAAGTACTGCAAACTCTTACATATGAGACATTGAGGTGGTTGCTGAAGATCCAACAGTCAATGAAACATGGTATCTACCCATTAGACATATAAGCTAGTAGGAAATCCAGACTAGCCAGCAGATCACTATGATACGGGCACTTTAGAACAGGGTTCTAGGTAATCGGTAAGGGAGGCATTCAACTCAGGGTCTGAGGTGTCAGAAAAGACTTCCTGGAAGACATGAAGTCTAGTGTGCTAGGACTTAGTAAATAATTGATTGAAATAATTAATAAGCCCCAAGTTAGAAGTCTGATTATGTCAATTCTCTGCTCATAAACCTGTAAAGTCTCCTTTTTGTCTATAAAATAAAACTTATGCTACTAGTCACTTATGGCTGCCCAGGAGTTAGTCAAATGAATGGAGGTCCAAGAGAGAGGAGGAAGACTATTTGCAGAATATAAAAAGCCTGAAGGAATTGCCATACTTTCTCAACCTCCTGACACCCACACTTTCCTCATCAATTACAAAACAGGCTTTATTTGCCTTTGTGTAAAAAATAATGGAGCAACTTTTTAATTATTACCACCAAACTGTAAGTCCTTCATTTGAGAAAAATTATCTTATATTCCCTAGAATGTCATACATGCAGCCTAGGACAATGATAAATCAATTGTGTTGAATATAATCAAATATGATAGTGATATTCAAGGAAGAAAAGATAAGTGTAGAGGAAAATAAGGTTTTTTTCACTTTATATACTATCAACTGCTATCAATTATTAATATTGAACTTAGCTTCTGTTTTCTTCAGAAACTACTTTTTTGGGGTGGGTGATCTGCCATCAGTCAGTGGGTAGGTGTATAGTGTTGCAGCAGTTCCTGGTAGGTCTGTAGAGAGCCACTGGCTTGGCTGTTGAGCCTGGTGCTAGCCTGTGCAGATGCTGCAGAACCCAGTGGCTTTCTAGAGGGGTGCTGTAGGGAGAAAAAGCTGCAACCCAATCAGCTGTTGGTTTGGGAGTAGGTGTACATAGCTGTCACAGGGCCTTGCAGCTCTGAAGGTGGCTGCCTGACCAGCTGTTGAGCCTGACTCAAAATGGATTGAAGACTTAAGACCGAAAACAACAAAACTCCTAGAAGAAAACACAGGGAAAACACTTCAGGACATAGGACTGGGGAAAGACTTTATGAATAAGACCCCAAAAGCACAAGCAATGAGAGAAAATACAAAAGAAATGGAACTGTATCAAACTAAAAAGCTTCTGGGGCCGGCCCCTCTTTCACAGTCAGAGAAAGACCATGACTCCATCTGTATTCCCTTTTCCTGTGGCTCGAAATTTAAGCTAATTCAAGAAAATATGTGACAGTCATTTAATAAAAATTACCACTGGCATTTACCTCTCACCTCTTTTCAGAATGACACTGATGCCTCTTCCATAATGCTGCTCATAAGCTTATCTTTCTTACTGGTTCTACCTTATCTTTTTTTTTTTTAAAAAAAGAACAGTATGAATAACCCTTTTTTATTTGTTTTCCCTGAACCAGTTGAGGGAAAAGACTTAATGTTCCATGAATTCCAAATTTCTAAGTCCTCTTTATTAGATGCAGATAATACACACTGCTTTTCATTGAATCCTGTTAAGGACTCAGTCCCAGTGCTGGTGAAGTTAATTTGACCATTTCAGCAGGGTTGTGTCTGCTGTGGTGTTCTACTTTAAAAGTAATCTTTTTCCTTTCACAATTACTAAAGTTTGTTGTTGGTTTGTTGTTGTTCTTGAGGAGATAGTTTCACAATATGTAAATATCTGGTTCTCATCAAAATTTCACCTGCTATTTTTAGCATCCATAGATGATTTCTGCCTGAATTAGTTACTATGATATATACTAGACAGTGAGTTTTTAAAGTTTTTAATTCCTTCATTCCTTCTACATGTATTGCATAGCCTTCTGCTATGAGGAAAGATTTGTCTCCTCTCCATTTATTTATTTATATAATTTATATGTTCTTTTATTTTGAAATCATCCCAAATTTCAACAGTGTGAGTCTCTTCAAAGTAGCCTTTGTGTTTTTGTGACATGTCTCCAACATTTTTTGAGAATTCTCTTTATGACAGTATATTCCAGGCTCATCTTGTATGTTTACTGCCCCATTCTTCCTGGAATGAGAAATTTCTTCAAGAAGCCCTGGTTCCTCTGAGTGAAGAGGGTATGTAGAAGCCAAGATCTAGGCACTATCTGAGTCATTGCTATTGGGGTATCACATCTTCCAGACTCTGAGTTCAGTGGAGAGAAAGAGAGGGAGGGAGGGAGGGAGGGAGGGAGGGAGAGGGAGAGAGAGAGAGAGAGAGAGAGAGAGAGAG
>NW_007730249.1:15907-39488 GCF_000696425.1 Galeopterus variegatus | reverse complement strand
GAGAGAGAGAGAGAGAGAGAGAGAGAGAGAGAGAGAGAGAAAGAGAGAGAGAGAGTATAAAACCATGAGTTCACGCTGATAACTCCAATTCCATTCCAACATCACAGTTTTCTTTCTTTTCATATTTGTAGCTCCCTTCTCCAATGGTGAGATATCTAGCTTATCAATATATTTGCCAGCAAAAATACGTTCAGTCCTTGTGTATGTAAAAATTTTTTGCTGATACAACCCCACTGCCAGTGCCCTTCTCTTCTTTCTTAGACTCTGACACTCCATGGTTGGCCACGGCCACCAACCCCTGTTCAAACACCTTCGTCCCCCTCTGAAGGTAGCAACCTTATTTTACCAATGCATGAGTAAATTGTTCTCACCCCCAGCTGAATTATTCAAAAAGGAAGAAAGCAAGCAAACTATTATTTTAAGTTAAACATTTTATCTAATGAAGGAATTAAAACCCAGATGTCCCAGACCTCACCAAAATATGAATAAAAATGATGCCAAAATTGCAATTGCCCTTCTCCTGCAACTGTTCAATTAGGCAACCTTATTCATTTCTTTTAAAGAGATTTCAAACAATTGTGCCTTTGGGCCAAGCCCTTGAGATTTCCCATTCTGTTTTCTGAATATTGAAAGCATTCATGTCCACGTGATTGAACAAAGAATCACCTGAGAGCATACATCTTAAATAAATAGAATTTTAAATTGTAAAGTATACCTCAATAAATAATATATGGGGAAAAAATATAATGCATTACTCCTACTCCAAAACAATTAAAACATAATCTGTGGTGTAAGATCCAGTCAAGAACATATCCTACAAATCCCTGATAGAATTTTAAATTGTAAAGTATACCTCAATAAATAATATATGGGGAAAAAATATAATGCAGTACTCCTACTCCAAAACAATTAAAACATAATCTGTGGTGTAAGATCCAGTCAAGAACATATCCTACAAATCCCTATGTGTTTCTATCTTAACAATCACTGATTTAAAGTGTCCTCCCACTATCTAAAGACTTTTTTGCCATTAAAGTTACATGTGACCTAACTTCTGTGATAAGCAAATACTAAGATGAACTCTATGATCTCTACCTGTTGGTGTACTGGTCCTATACATATAATCTTCTCTTGAGCATAGGCAGGACTTTCTTCTAGCCAATAGGAAAGGGAAAGCATGAAAAGATTTTGCCGCTATAACGTAGGTTCTAAATCAGTTAATTTTGAGTCAATCAAAAAGGAAATTATCTTGTGTAGCTAGAACTTAATTATCTGAAAATCCTTAAAAGAGGAATTGGGACCTCTCTAATGGGAAAGACTCTCGCTCCATCACTGGCTTTAGAAAAGTAAGCTGCTGTGTTGTGAGCAGCACTATGGGGAGAGAAGTGTGGCAAAGAACCGCAGGGAACTTTTAGGAGTTAAGGGTGGCCCCTTGCTGACAACCAACAAGAAAACTGAGATTCAGGTCTATATCTGCAGGAAAATGAATTCTGCCAACAACCTGACAGATCTTGGAAGAGGATCTTTCCCTAGACAGCCTTCCTGGTGAGACTGCAGCCAGACCAACTTCTAAATTGCAGCCTTTTGGACACCCTGAGTAGAGAATTCAGTTAGGCTGCATCCAGACTTCTGACCTGAAAAAATTGTGAAATAGTAAATGTGCATTTTTTAATTGCTCCATGTGTGATAATATGTTATACAGCAATAGAAAACTAGTACAATTACCAACACTCTTTTGGCTGCGACACAATGTTCCCACTCTTTAGAAGTGATCGATCTTGTTTGGATGTAAAGATCAAAATTGGCACAGGTTAGGTGATCCATATTTTTTTTTATTCATTGTGAATGCCTTGCAAAAATAATTCATGATATGATGAACATGTCTGTTATATTTCAGCTTCCCAAAGAATATTCACACTTGCAAGGAGCACTTTTGATGTCGCTTGTTGTCTTTCTTTGTGCTGGAAGGAAAGTCAGCAGCATGGCATCTTTTTCTAAAAGATCTGTTATAACCTGCATGTTTTTGTCCCTCTCTCCCCACCCCCAAATTTATACATTGAAACCCTAACACTCAGTGGAATGGTATTAGGAGGTGGGGTCTTTAGGAGTTAATTAGTTCATAAGGGTGATGCTGTAGATTGCATGCCCCCACAACCTCATAGAGGCTTAATCCCTACTATAACTGTTGAGGGTGAGAAATCCTATTATAGTAAATGAAAGGTAGGGCCTTGAAGAGATGATTGGATTGTAGGACCACACTGTAATGAACAGATTAATAATGGTGGTCAGGGGCATGTTTCTGAGGGCATTAAAAGGAGAACATGAGTAGTTCTCTCTCTCTCTCTGCCATTTTCTACCATATGAGACACCTCGTTCACTGTCACCACTATCAAGGCCTTCACCAAATTTGTTCCCTGGATTTTGGACTTCCCAGCCTCTGAAACTGTAAGCAATAAATTTTACTATCTTACAAAGTACCCAGTTCCAGATATTTTGTTAAAAGCAACAGAAACAGACTAATACATGTGGAGCCCTCATGATAGAATTAGTGACCTTATAAGAAGAGACACATTCTCCCTGCAGTGTGACAGAAAGAAGGTGTCTACATGTAAACTAGAGAGAGGGCCTTCATCAGAAACCAAACGGACCAGCACCTTGTTCTTGGACTTCCAGAATTGTGAGAAATAAATTTCTGTTTTTAATTACACACAGTCTACGGAATCTTGTTTTAACTGCCCAAGATGACTAAGACAGGATCATATTCCTCTGTTTTGGGAGATTGGTAGATAATTACTCTAAATTAAATCAGCTCTAAGAACTGGAATTTTGTTACTGTGTATCCTGTATAACCTCATACTTCAGCGAAACATGTTTCCTTGTATTTTATGTTCTCTGAGCCTAGCTATCTAGTTCAAAATGGCCTAGATGCCTTCACTGTCATCTCTAACTACTATTCCATTAAAAGAATGAGATCAAGTTCTACCTTCTCTATGAGGAAGACTAGTGCTTCCTTGAATTTTGAATATATAAAACTATCTTTTTGGTAAAGGAAGAAAAAAAAGAGGAGAGTGTGGGCAATGCAGTTCCTCCAGACAGCATACTGCAAGGTTTTTTTCTTGTTTGTTTGTTTATTTTGTTGTTGTTGTTATTGTTTTTGTTATTGTTTCATTACTAAACACTTTATCGTTTTAGAGTAGTTTTAGGTACACAGCAAAATTATATAGGAAGGTGCAGAGATTTCCCATATATATTCTACCCCTACACATGCATAGCCCCCCTCATTATCAACATCCTCCACCAGAGTGGTACATTTGTTACAACTTTTAGAGTAGTTTTAGGTACACAGCAAAATTATATAGGAAGGTGCAGAGATTTCCCATATACATTCTACCCCTACACATGCATAGCCCCCCTCATTATCAACATCCTCCACCAGAGTGGTACATTTGTTACAATTGATAAACTTATATTGACATATCACAATCACCCAAGGTTTACATTAGGGTCCACTCCGGCTGTAGTATATTCTGAGTTTGGATAAATGCACAATGATATCTGTCTGTATAGTACCACACAGAATATTTTCACTGCCCTGAATATTTTCTGTGTTGCACCTATTCAACTCCTCCCTTTCTCGACTCTTGGAAACTACTGATCTTTTGTAGTACGTTGTAAGTGATATCTCATGGCTCTACGATTAATGATGGTCATAAGCTCACTCAAAAGCTCCCAGGAACCACACTGTGTGTCCCTTAGTAGTGTGATATAACCTGGCCTGGGGATTTCTAACCCTGGCCTGGAGATTACTGGGTCTTTATGACAAAGGGACCTAAAAACCCTAGTTGCCCTAGAAAGAAAGCCACCTCAGCACACATGCAACTTTAACGGACCTTAAAACTAAGCTTACCCTTACAAGAATGGCTTTAACTCCATTTACGAAAGAAATGTCCAGTAACTGACCCAGACTGAATGTAGATATTATAAGGGAAGAAGAATCCCCTGAACTCTGAGAATATCACATTGTGGGAATGATACTGCATGTAGCTTTTTCAGATTATCTTCTTTCCTTCTCTTAGCAATATACATTTAAGGTTCTGCTATGTATTTTCATGGCTTTATAACTAATTTCCTTTTTGTGCTGAATACTATTTCATGTCTGGATATACCACAGTTTATAAATCCATTTATCTACTGAAGGACATCTTGATTGCTTCTAAATTTTAAAAATTATGAATAAAGCTTCTATAAACATCCATGCACAGGTTTTTATGTAAACCTGTTTTCAGTTCCTTTGGGTAAATGCCAAGGAGCATTTTTGCTTGGTCTTATGGTAAGTGTATGTTTACTATTATAAGAAAATGGAAAATTGTCTTCTGAAGTGACTACAATTTTGAATTCCCAAAGCAATATATAAGAATTTCTGCTGTTTCACATCCTTTCCACCATTTGGTATTCTTAGTGTTCCTAAAACAGATTCAATTCAAAAAGGTCCTCTCCAAGACACTATAGTCAAACTGACAAAGCTCAAAGACAAAGAGAGAATCTTAAAAGAAGCAAGAGAAAAGTGTCAAGTCACCTATAAGGGAGCCTCTATCAGACTAACAGTAGATTTCTCAACCTAAACTCTACAAGCCAGAAGAAAATGGGATGATATATTCAAAATACTAAAATAAAAAACTGCCAGTCAAGAATACTATACCCAGGAAGGCTGTCCTTCAGAAATGAGGGAAAAATAGTGTGTTTTCCAGACAAACAAGAACTGTGGGAGTTCACCACCACATGACCAGCCCTATAAGAAATCCTCAAGGAAGTACTGCACTTGGAATCTGAAAAATAATAATCACTACCATGAATACACAAGAAAACAACCCACTGTCAGAACAAAAATGCAATTGACCAAGAGAAAGAAACTTAACCTTACAACCACAAAAAACAATAATGATGATGTAATAATGTCCCTGCTTTATTTCTGATTTTGGTGATTTCAGTCTTCTCTCTTCATTTCATTGTCAGTCTTGACAAGGGTTTGAAAATTTTGTTGATCTTTTTAAAGAATCAACTTTTGGTTTTGTTATTTTTTTCTATTGTTTCTTAATTCCTATTTCGTATATTTCTGCTGTAATCTTCATTATTTCCTATTTATATTTGCTTTTGGTTTAGTTTATTCTTCATTTTCTATTTCCTTAAGGTAGAAATTTACACTTCTGATTTGAGATTTTTCTTATTTCTGATATATGTGTTTATAAGTAAATTTATTTCTAAGTACAGCATTAGCACTGCATCTGATACATTTTGATATGTTGTGCTTTGATTTTTATTCTCTGATTTCCCTGTGATTTTTCTATTTACCCATTGTTTATTTAGGAGAATGTTGCTTAATTTCCACATATTTGTGAATTTTCTAAATTTCCTTATGTTATTTTGGTCAGAGAATATATTTTCTATTATTTTCTATGATCTTAGTTTTTTAAAATGTATTAAGACTTTTTTGTAGCCAAAAATAAAAATAAAATAAAATAAAATGATACTATATCATTTTATGTATAGTGTAATTTATAATCCTAACAAAATAATCTTAAACAAAATAATCCTAATTCGTCCCTTGTTCTTTTGTATCATTGCTGTCATTCATTTCATTTATATATAAGCATATATATGATATATACATAATCATATATAATCAAATAATTGTTGCTATAGTTATTTTGAACAAACTGCTATTTGTTTGATTAATTTAAAAAAGATAAAGTTTTTATTTTATATTCACTTATTCCTTCTTTAATGGTCTTTCTGTCTTTATGTGATCTGAATTTCTGACCTTTATTTTTCTTTTCTCTGCTGAGTGTCTTTTAACATTTCTTGCAAGCTTTGTCTTCTGATGGCAAATTTCTTCAATTTTTTTGAGAAAGTCTTAATTTCTTCTTCACCCTTGAAGGACAATTTTCTTGGGTATGGAATTCTAGGTTGATGGTTTTCTTTCTTCTCTCAACACTTCAAATATTGCACTCAACTCTCTTCTTCCTTGCATAGTTTCTGAAGAGAGTTCAGATGTAATTTTTATCTTTGTTCCACTATAGGTAAGAGGCTTTTCCCCCTTCCTTTGGATTTTTAAAGAACTTTTTACTTATATTTGTATTTTTTGTAGTTTGAAAATGATATATGTATGTATAGTTTTTCAGACACTTATCTGCTTAGTGTTCTCTGAACTTTCTGGATCTTTGGTTTGGTGTCTTACATAGATTTGAGACTTTTCAGCCACTTTTGTTTCAAATATTTTTTTAGTTCCTCTTTCTTTTCCTTCTGGTGTTCCCATTACATGTATATTACACCTTATGTCATTGTCCCACAGTCCCTGAATATTCAGTTCTGTTTATTTTTCAGTCTTATTCTCTTTGCTTTTCAGTTTTTGACACAAAAATTCAGCTGTGTCCAGTTTACTTGTAAGCACATCAAAGGCATTCTTCATTTGTTTCAATGTTTTTGATCTCTAGTATTTTTTTTGTTTTGTTTTTTGCTTAGAATTTCCATCTCTCTGTTTACATTGCTAATCTATTCTTTTACGCTGCCTACTTTATCCATTAAAGTTCCTGGCATCTTAATAATAGTTGTTTTAAATTCCCAGTCTGATAATTCTAACATTCCCACCATGTTTGGTTCTGATACTTTCGCTGTCTTTTCAAATCATGCTTTTTGCCTTTTGCTGTGCCTTATAACTTTTTTTTTTCTTCATAACTAGACACAATGTTCCAGGTAAAAGAAACTGCCACAAATAGACCTTTAGTAATATGGTGGTAAGGTGTGGGGGGAGGGGAAGTGCTCTGTCATCCTATGCTTTTTCCTCAGTCTTTTAGTGAGCTTATGCCTCTAGACTGGAACTTCACAAGTGTTTCTTCATTTTTCTGTTTTTGTTTTTGTTTTTGATTTTTCTTTATTCTTTTTTGTTGTTGTTCTTTCTCTCCCCTTATGGGGACAGGATGGCTAGAGTGGGCTGAAGTTATATATTTCCTTTCTCCCACTTGGAAAGCTAGAGCTGACTGGAGTTAGGTATTTCCCTCTCCCGGGTCAGCTAGGCTCTTATAATATCCTAGCAGGTTAGGATCTGATTGACTAGTTTCTACTAAGGACAGATCTTATTAAGAATAGTGCTGTAGGGAAAGTGAATGTAAACGGTCAGGGTCCCTCGTGGAGTTCAGAGTCTTGCCGAGCATTTGATGTCAATGACTGTGCACATGCACCCAGGTGTTCCTTGGCTATTGTCTGTGGATGTGTGTGGGCACCCAGGTGTTCCTGGGTTGTCTGACTCATGCCCAGGTGTTCCTGGGTTATTGGACTTAAGTAAAAAGAATGAGTGGCTCTGATCCACAGTGCCCCCCATCTCCAGGATGTCCCTGGAGGGGCCACAGGGAGGCCGCTACTACTGCTGGAGACTCTTGCTGCTGTGGAAGCTGAGGAAGCTAAGGACTGAGACCGTATCATCTGCCAATGGCTCCCAGGGTCTTTCCCAATCATCTACAATGGACCTGTGTATGAGAGGTCTGGTGACCCAGCCTGGCATGTGAGGGGTCTAGTGACCCAGCCTGTCATATAAGGGGTATATGTACAATGGGTTTGAAGGGTATGAGCCCTAGCCCTGACAATACAAATGGAAACTTTGTGTAACTAAAATAATGAAACGTTTTGGCTTTAGTTATGAATTGCCTAGCCATACAATTGGCATAGCTATTGCCTCAACCCAGCAATTGGCATAGTTTGTAGCAAAATAAAGCATGTTCTGTCATACTTCTAAATGTTTCCTTTTTCCCACATCCTGCCAGCACCATTAGGGTTGCCCCCCCCCCCCCCGGTATTTACTGTATGAATATGGTTGAGCTCCTAGAGGTAAATCTCACAATATTGGAGGGACTCCCCTATGCCTAGGCTACTCTGGAGTTTCAAACTCTCAGGCCATCCACACACAGTGTCCAGCAATTCATCATTATAGTTCAGATTTTCCTGTTGATGGTTGTTTTAGCTCATTAATCTCTGCTCTGTTAAGCTGTAACTCCCTGTATTGACTTGTTTGTCTCTCCAATATTAGGAGCAACAGTTTTTCCTGTGTCTTCCCCTTTCATATCTTTGAAGAGTTTTTAATTTTTGAGTCTGTTCAGCTTTTCACTTGTTGATAAGCTAGAGCAGCAACTTCCAAGCTTTTTACATATAGAACCAAACACCAGAAGTCCCATTCTATAACGTTTTCATAATAATGTCCTAAGAGAGGAATTTTCTTAGTTTCATTTCAGAAAATATTCAAGCAGATGTTTATTAATTATCTGTGATAAAAAGAATTTTGAATCAAATAATTTGGAGAAATATTGAGTTAAAGAAAATTAAACATTTTTTTTAAACTTTAGTACTTCTTACAACCTTTGCTTTAAAGTTCTAAAATTACAATTTAGTCTGTAGTATTCCACCAAATTTTTTCAATTATTGAACACTTTTTAACCCAGGAAGAAAATTGGGTAAATTTATTTACTTAATATCAGTAGTTCTTAAAATGTAGCTCTAAGAGCTGCCATTTCAATATTAACATTTCCCAGGAACTTTGCAGAAATGCTGATTCTTGGGCTCCATCCCATACATACTAAATAAGAAACTCTAGGGGTAGGGCCCAGGCATCTGTGTTTTAACATGTTCTTCAGGGGATTCTGATGCATGCTGAATTTTGAGATCCATTGTTCTACTGCATGTATGACTTAAATAATCCCAACCCATCCTTCTTTTCAGAACAGGTATTTACTGTAAGGGGTATTTTTAAAGAGTAAGAGGATTAACATTAGGAACTGTGTAACCACTGACAGTGGAAACATAATTTCTCCCTGTGGAGTTTTAAATGCTTAGTTAGAGTAATTGAAGAGGCATGAACAATGTTTAACAGCTCTCAAAGACTTCACTAAAGACATTGACTCTAAAATCAAAGTGTTTAATTGATAGAAAAAATATAGATATTTTCCCTCTCTCTAGCGTGTCAGTCTTATTATTTACAACCTGAGAGATTTCTTTTCAAATGAACATACAGGAAGTAAATGTGCTAAACATTAACATCAGTTCTAAAGTAATTTGCCAGCATTGCCATACACAGATGAGGTGAAAGTTTCCTAAAAGCCCATTTAAGACACTTAAGGTTGCATGTGTTACTAATGAATGTTAGGTACTTGGAAATTTGATTGTGCTGTTTACAGGAGGATTCTAAAATCCCAGAGGATATGGTAATATATTACATCTTTATAACTATTAATAAAAATAGTTATGTAATACCATAAGGCGATACAAGTGTGTATGTATATGGCGTAAAGGGAGGTATTAATTTCTATCTGTACAGTATGGAAAGAAGCAATGACAGAGTTTGGGCAGAATGACTGACTATAGCTTAGTTAGATAACCCAAAGACCAGATTGGATATTTGCTGTCACTCAAATCATGTCAAGATAATATGTCCCATTGAGATAACCTATTGGACCTTTTAGTAAGAGAGAATTTTATAGCAGTCAGAGAGATCACGTAATTAAGAATTTAAGCCAGATCTAAATAAACTAAGACCAATTCTCCATAAACAGATTATTTAGTTAACCAATGGCTTTGGTGTACTTGCTTTTTCATCCATACTGAAAGCTTAATGCAATCTACTGTGAATAAGGTCTGGTTTAAGATATAGTAGACTTATATCTCTAGTAGTCTTTTACCAAAATTGTTTCCCACATAATTCAGCCAGATTATGTCAGTCAAAACAATGAACTTGTGAAGTCAAGTAACATCTAAGTAAAGGAACTTAAAAAATATATTAGCATCAAAACGTGACAATTTTAAGTAAATTAAAGAAAAGGCAACAAGTGACAGGGTGAAAAGACAACCTACAGAATGGGAGAAGATATTTGGAAACTTTACATGTGACAAGGGATTAATATCCAGAAAATACAAGAAATGATAACCTGATTTTAAAATGGGCAAAGGAGCTCAATAGACATTTCTCACAAGAAGACATACAAATGACCAACGGGTACATGAAAAAGTGTTCAATATCACTAATCATAAGGAAAATGCAAATCCGAATCACATTGAGATATCATCTCACCCCAGTTAGACTGGCTATTATCCAAAAGACAGAGAATAACAAATCCTGGTGATGATGCAGAGAAAAGGAAACACTTCTACGCAGTTGGCGGTACTGTAAATTAGAACAGCCATTGCAGAATACAGTATAGAGGTTTCTCAAACAACTACAGATAGAACTGCCATAATATCCAGCAATCCCAGTCTGGGTATTTACCCAAGGAATGGAAATCATCAGGTCAAAGGGATACCTGTACCCCCATGTTTATCACAACTCTATTTAAAATAGGCAAGATATAGAATCAACCTAAATGTCCATCAACAAATGACTGGATAAAGAAAATTTGGTATATATACACAATAGAATACTACTCAGACATAAAAAGAATAAAATTCTGCCATTTGCAGCAGCATGGATGAGCTTAGAGAAAATTATGTAAGTGAAATCAGCCAGGCACAGAAACAGAATACCGCATGTCCTCACTCATAAGTGGGAGCAGAGAAAGACAGAAAGAAAGGAAGGAAGAAAGAAAGGAAAGAAGGAAGGAAGGCAGGCACAATAATGTTTTGAGCTTTTGGAAGGAGAGAACAGAACTGTGGTTACTAGAGGTGGGAAAGGGGGAGGGGTAGGAGAGTTAATGAGAAATTGATTAGTGGGCACAAAGAATGATTACATTTTATAATGTTGAACATGCTAATTACCCTGATTTGATCATCACATATTGTACACAGGTATTGATATTCAACACTGTACCCCAGAAATGTGTATAATCAATTATGTTTCAGTAAAAAAATATAGAAAACATATGTAAAGTGAGCTAAGCTCTTATTAACCATTCACTTATGGGCTGTTTTTTGCTATTAAATTTTCTTAATAAAGATTATACATTAAATTCTACTTTTCAATTTCAGGCTAGCCATGTACAAAAATAATAAATTAAGTATTTTTTACTAATTGTTTGCTTTTCCCCCAAATAACTGGTTTCCTACACATTACCAGTTGTCAGATGTTATAAAGCATTTTTAAAAATTATTTATTAATTTTAATTGACACATTGTAATTTTACATACTATGGGTTACAATCTGATGTTTTGACACATGTACTTGTCATGTAATGATGGGGTCAGTGTAGTTAATGTATTCATCACCTCATGTATTTATCATTTCTTTGCGGCAAAAACATTTAAAAGCTTCTCCTCTAGCTATTATGCTATATACAAAACCTAACAGTTAACCATAGTCATGCTTTGTGTAATAGAACACCAGAACTTATTCCTCCTTTCTAATTGTAATTCTGTACCCGATGGCTAACCTCTTCCTGTTTCCATTCTCCACTTCCCTCCCCAGTCTCTGACAACCACTGTTCCACTCCATCTCCCATAAATGTTCAGCATGACTCTTATCGGTGGTGGGACTGATGCTTAGTGCACCATCCCAAACAACAATATATCATACTCAATGGAAACCTGAAGATCTGAGAGTATTAATTACTCTAGTAAAATTGGGAAAAATTTACTCATTCTTTCAAATGCATGGCTAATGTATTTGCTTTATCTACATGATCTTTTGATATCAAGATTTTAAGAAAAAATTGAAAGACACGACTTCGATTTTAATTTGCTTCTGAATAACTAAATACAATCACTATTTGGTGAGTGCTTGATAATCTAAATCATTAATCTATTAACACTTTTATCTGATAGATAACATAGCATATCAAATGTCATAGGAGTTAAAAACAAACAAACAAGCTTGGATTTAACTTCTGGATCAACCTTCTCCCTTCACTTTTAAACTCTTTTAACGTACATTTCCTTCCACAAAAAGATGAAGATAATGCTACATACCGAATGAAGTATTTTTGAGGATTTAAATCAACTGCATGTAAAATGTAAAACACTTAAAATAAACCTTGACACATAGTGAACAGTTGACGAAATGTTTTTGTAATGATAATTATTATTTAGCTGATAGATTAAGCAACAACATCATTTATTTCAGATGCATTGCATATACTTCAAGTTTGATAGTGAACAGTTGACGAAATGTTTTTGTAATGATAATTATTATTTAGCTGATAGATTAAGCAGCAACATCATTTATTTCAGATGCATTGCATATACTTCAAGTTTGATTTTTTTTTTTTCCTTCTGGTTAGTTTACTTTGTCAGCACGTATGAAAAAGTAAGAGATCAATTATTAAGCAGAATAGGAATAAAAACTCATTTGGTAGAGAAAAAATGGTTTAATGGTGAAAGTGATGAGGAAAAGGGGCAATAGTTATAATAATCACCTTGGAAAATGATTTTTTATTTCCAAGGCAAAGAAAACTTGAGCTGTCAGATCTTTTCCATGCCTCCTCTCTCTCCCTAGAAGATTTCATTCTTTCTATGGTTTTACCAACTGCCTGCACACTAGTAAGATTCACATTTTTATTTCTTTTTTTTTTTTTTTTTTTTTTTTTTTTTTTTTCCTTTTTTTGTCTTTTTTCGTGTCCGGCAACGGATAGCAACCCTCAGTGTTGCGCCCGTACCGGACCGGGACTGGCAATGGGATTGTAACCCTTGTCGTGTCCGGCAACGGATAGCAACCCTCAGTGTTGCGCCCGTACCGGACCGGGACTGGCAATGGGATTGTAACCCTTGGTGTTGCCCCCACACCTCACTCAGCCAGTGAGCGGGAACCGGTCTGTATGTGGGATCCGAACCCTCGGCGGGAGCGCCACCGCACTCCCAAGCGGCGCACTGTAGCAGTGCGCCACCAGGCCGGCCCCACATTTTTATTTCTAACCTAAATATTATTATTGAGATCCAGGCTGATATATTTTGACACCTGCTAGATGTCTTTTTTTCTGTTTACTTCACAAATGGTTCAAATTTAATATATCCAAACTAGATCCCATCCCTTAATTAAAGAAAAGCAGCACCTGTTTCATTTTAGTGTTAAATACTTGAAAGAACAACACTATTCATCACCCAAGGGACCAAACATAAAATTATCAATCTCCTTCACTCCTCCAACTCACTCAAACTATGATATCCAACTCATGAGTAGACTCTGTGCCCTTGGCCTCCTTCCTGCCAACCCCCACCCCAGGCTGCTCAGCTATCAATGCAGAACAGGTTGTCTCTTTCTCTCTCTTTTCTCTTTGCTCCTCTCAAAGGCTTCTCCAGGTTTTGCCTCCTTATTTGGCCAGATCATCTCCACTATTCCTAGGCTTAGTTCATGAGGGACTATGATTTGCTCCCTGCCTTTGGTTAAAATATGACATTTAAAAAACCTTCTGTATGTAATGATTTACATTTTTTCTCACTGCTGAAGGCATTTTCTCCTCTACCATCTCATGGAATTTGTTTTTGTTTTCATGTTGGAGCTCTTCACCTAGGGAATTGGTTGGGATGGGGATAGTGGGTGATATTTGACGACTTCTTAAGCCTTTTTAAAAGCTTTGGTGGGCTGAAAGCAAAATTTGCAAACATCTAGAAGTTATCTTTACCTGGGCTTTGGTGATGTGAAGAGATTTTAAGCTGGGAGAAGCAGACATGGACCAATTTAGGAAGGCTGAGATTCCTCAAGGGGATGGTTTTGGAATGTTCTCTAAATAGTGGAGAGAAAACCTCCATCAGCAAAGAATGCCCCATAAAGTAACTTCCTGTGGTAAATCAATAGAGACTGTACACTAATTTTCTGGTCTAAAGAACAGGTTAAAATGTCGCCATGGGCAAGTTTGCAGGTAGTAGAGCATGACTGGCTTCTGTGATAGGCATTAGTGCTATCTGCTAAATATAACTTGTTCTCTTCCTAGGTACATGGTAGGATTTTATTTTGGTGCTCTGTGGTGTGCTCTTATGACTTGCTTTGGCCAATGTTTAATATCAAAGGAAGTAATATGTCATTTTCTAGCAGAAGCTTTATGAGTTGGTGAGGGACTCTTCCTTCTACCGTTGTGCCTGGAAACATTCCAACAGCCTGAGACTCCAAGTGTCCACTATTCAGAGCAGGGAACTCTACAGTTGACCCGAAATGAGAACATAGAATGAGCAAGAACAAAGCTACAGAGTTTCTGGGGTTTGTTGGTACCACAGAATAATCAGATGAATAAAATATACTTGAGTCTACCATAAGCAGTGTCCTGAACAACATTTGAAGATCATTTTTTGTTGTAGTACTGGGTAGCAGAAAAACCTAAGGAAATAGTGACATACCTGTGCATTAAGGATCTGGTCCCTCTTTTAGATTTTTTGTAACCTGTGAGACCCTGTGGGGGAGAGGGAGCATTAGTGGTTGAAATTCCTGCATCAGGAGAGACTTTGATATACTTCTGGTATAAAATATATCTTAGGTTTGTGCACTAAGACTCCCACCTGTTACATATGTTTTGTGTTTGGAAGTATCTGCAGCCCAGTATACTAGGGCTGCTCCATCAGCTGCAACATTTACTCCTGACTTCTGGGATGACAACTTGAGCTAATGCTCTATGTCCTACTCATTGGCATTGATTCTGCAAGAACTAATTATATCACTAATTTGTTGAATACTTAAAATGTGCCAAGGAATATGTTAATCAGTTTACGTGGATTATCATATATATATTTTTTCAATAAATCTATGAAGGAGTTACCCTCATTTACCATTTCAGGAACTTGGAAATTATAAAGGTTAAACAACCTGCCCCAAGTCACACAGGTGGTAGGCGGCAGAGCCAGAATGACAGCCCAGGTCTGCTTGGTGCCAATGCCATGGCTCTGTATAGCCCTCATTAATCAACTCTCACCTGGATTATTGGAACAATTGTCTAACTTCTGTTTATGATTTTATGGTTTTCTTCTTTACCCCTACAATTCTAATAGAATGATGGATAAGTAATACAAATATGACCTTGTAAGTTCTTTGCTAAAACTGTACTGGCTCCCAATTGCCTCCTATACAAAACCTTCACTCCTCATTTTACCACATAAGACCCTCAAGGACAAAGGTCACATTGACTTCTCAGCATAATCTTCTACACTCCTGTCTCTCTACTCTGTAGTCTTCTAATATCAGACTACTTTTGCTCTATTGATGCTACTGATTGTCATCTTGCTTTATGCAGTCTCTTCTATATGCAGTGCAAGGGAAGACCTTAGAGGGGAAGACTCATGCATCCTTTCACTTAAATCCAACTATCATTTAACAAGACAATGTAGGTATAACTGCTCCATGGAGACTTTAGCAATATTCCAATCTGAGTTAGATGCTCCTATTCTCCCACAGTATTTTCTGCAGCACCCTATCATTGTATACATCATAAGATGATTTAAAAATATGAGCCCTAGAGTCAGAAAGTCAAGGTTAGAATATCAACTCTGCCATTCTCCAGTTAAATATACTTTGTAAAGTTTTTTAACATCTCAAAATCTCAGTTTCATAGTTGGCAAAAATGATATAAGCATAGAACTTCCTGCACTGGTTTTTATTTCATTATGTTTTTTTTAAGAATTATATTAAATAAGTTTAATACAATGTCTGTCTATGGTCAGTGTTCAGTAAAATATTTGTTAATATTCTTGTTTAACTAACTACATCATGGTATGATTATCTAAATATCAGCTTGCAAACTTCTTTTTATTTATTTATTTATTTATTTATTCCTTTTTTTGTCTTTTTTACTGACCGGTAATGGGATCGCAACCCTCAGTGTCACGCCCGTACCAGGCACCAGCAATGGGATCGCAACCCTCGGTGTTGCGCCCACACCGCGCTCAGCCAGTGAGCAGGAACCGGTCTCCACAGGGGATCCGAACCCTGAGTTAAACACTTAAAACCACTTAATTTGTCTTCTACTTGAATATTCACATAAAAAAAAACAAAAAAAAGTAAATTTAATTCCCATTCAGCTCCAGAAACATTAGTTGTATTACAAAAATTACAGAGTTCATTGGTTTACTAATTACCAAATATGTGATTTTTGGTACCCATAAAATGCATCTCTTTACATATATCTGCAAATTATACAAAAGTGAAATCTGATTTTTTTATAAGCATTTTCCTGGAGGAGAGCTGTTGCCCCCATGTCAACTGTGCCTATCCAGAGGAGCAGGAAGCAAGTAAAACTATTTTCCTAAATACTATTACGCCTAACTTGCCCCAGAGAAGGAACCCCACTAGAGGTTTCAGCATTTTATTAAACAAAATGTCAGCTACCCTCCCAGAAAAATTGAATGTAAGGAATCAAATGAACCCATCTAAGTGATTTGTGTCAAAGAAGGGAGGGATGGATCAAGCTTCTTATTTTAGGTTTGGGATGATATACCAAATGAATCTGCCCTCCCTCCACATCTTCTTACATCTCCCCAATCTTTACCATACGTATTTCTGCAGTCCTTCCTTAAGTGCACCTCACTTGCCTTGCCCATTTTGTATATTTTCACCATCCTGGTGGGAAATTGTACTCTACCCCTAACACAGAATGTGTCTAGTTTTTTACGGTTTGCAAATGGTGGTGCCAATGGACTTAGGCAGATGTTAATACAGATTTCTTTTCCCAGGAAAAGGATTAGGATGGGTTCTGTTGTAATAACTATTTTAATGTTTCTGAAGTCAAAAGAGAATTTTTAATGGGAGTATACAAATGAGAGCTCACCTAATCTGAGGTGTCAGGGGTTCTTTACTGAAAACTTTTTTTTCATGGGTTCTGTTGTAATAACTATTTTAATGTTTCTGAAGTCAAAAGAGAATTTTTAATGGGATTATACAAATGAGAGCTCACCTAATCTGAGGTGTCAGGGGTTCTTTACTGAAAACTTTTTTTTCCCCAGCTAAGATATGAGAACAATGCTATGACTATGACAGAGAATGGGGACAAAGGGACAGCAAGAAGAGGGGAGAAAGGGGGCACATTAAATAGTGTTTTGCTTTTATGATCTGTTTAAATATCATATCTTTTTAAGATATGCAGGTGATATTATCATTTCCCCTGGATCCAATATTTGCTGGATATTAATTCCCATTGACAGAAAAAAATGGAAATTCTGGGAATTTGCATACCATTATTAACTTTCAGCAAATATTCAACATGTATCTTTATATTTTATACTAAAATTTGGCTTTTCCTTTCTTCAAAGCAAACCTGAGGGCAAACCAAATAGGAATTTATGACAAATTGTTTTTGCATGTCAAGGACAGGTAAAGTCAAGAATGGTTCTTAGGTAATAAGCCACTATAAACTCAGCGGTTGGCAACAATACATATTTATCATCTCATGGTGTGGTGGTTAATTTTAGGTGGCAACTTTACTAGATTAAGAAATACATTGAAACCTAGTAAAGCATTATTTTTGTTGTATCTATGAGGGTGTTTCCAGAAGACATTAGCACATAAATCTGAGTGCATGTGGTGGGAAAGATCCAAGCTCAATATGGGCAGACAATATCCAATCCACTGGAGGCCCAGAGAGAACAAAAGTAAAGGAAAAAGATGAATCCTTTGCTCTACATCTGCTGGAGCTGGGATAATAGTCTTCTCTCCTGTCTGTGGACATCGGAACTCCAGAGTCTTCAGCCTTTGGGTTCTAGGATTTACACCAGTGACAGCTCTGGCTCTCAGGTCTTTGACCTTAGACTGAGAATCACACTATCAGTTTCCCTGGTTCTAAGGCTTCTGAACTTGAACTGAGCCACACTAACTGCACCCAGTTTGCAGACAGCCTATCACAGGACTCCTTGGCCTTGGCAAACACATGAGCCAATTCTCCTAATAAATCTCCTCTCATGTATTTATATACATATCCTATTGGTTCTGTCTCTCTATAGGAGCCTGACTAACACCCACAGTTTCTGTGGATTAGGATTCTAGGCACAATTTGACTGGGGCCTCTGCTTGGAGTCTCACAAGGCTTCAATCAAGGTATCAGATTGTGTCTTCATCTGGATACTCTACTGGAGACAAATCTACTTCCAAATTCACTCAAGTTGTAGAAAGATTTCACTTCCTTGTGGTTGTAAGGTTGAGGACATGTGTTTCTTGCTGCCTGTTGGCTTGAGTTGCCCCTCAGTTCTAAAGATTACCCTCAGTTTCTTGCCACAGGGGCCACCAAAACATAGCTGCTTCTTCAAAGCTGGCAAGGAGAATCTCTAAAGTAAGTCTGTTAGCAAGATTATATAACATAATCAAGGGAGTAATATCTTGTCACAGCCATACTGCAGTGGAGTGGATTAACATAGGCATGAATACTAGAAGTCATGGATCATGAGAAGCCATGTTTGAATCTATCCACCACAGACTGAAAGTGACAAGGTCTCTAATGACAACGTTACACAGCTGAACTAACCCTGGTATCACTTATTTCAAAACTTTTTCTTAAATGAGATAATAGAAGTCCTTGCTCTTTAACATCACTTTTGGTAAGGAGTTCTGTTAATTCTAGCCAAAAGTCTCCTGTCTGATATAGGCACAAGAAAGTTTAAGAACTTCTCACCTGAGGTCCTCTATTCTTTCTTTGAATTTAGAGGACGACATGAATGAAGGTTTAACATAGCTGTTGTAGTAAGTGAGAAAGGGAGATGATTAGGATCACATAGAAGGAATTTCTGGTAGTGTTTAGGGACTAGGTGAGATTTAAAAGTCTGAGTATGGGGCCGGCCCGGTGGCGCACTGGATAGTGCGCCGCTTGGGAAGCGCGGCGGCGCTCCCGCCCGAGGGTTCGGATCCCACATACAGACCGGTTCCCGCTCACTGGCTGAGCGAGGCGCAGGAGCAACACCGAGGGTTGCGGTCCTGTTGCTGGTCCCGGTCCGGTACGGGGGCAACACTGAGGGTTGCGATCCGTTGCCGGACACGGAAAAAGACAAAAAGACAAAAAAGTCTGAGTATGAGTATTTAACCACAATAATCTGAAAACCGAATTTTTCTCCATTCTGCTTGATGTAGGAATAGAGGAAGTAGTTCATTGGCCAAATAAGAGCTGGTGAGAAAGGAGGCTTGAGAGATGAGACTATTAGAGAGAGAACAGATGTACTGATGACTAAGATAATCTAGCTACATGGATAAGAAGCTGATAGAAAATTTTCTTTGTAAGCTGAAAACAATAAGGTGGTAAAAAATAGGCTTTCTAAGTGTAGTCAGAAAACAGATACAAATGAAACAAAGAAGTGAGCAACTCTAAGAAATAGCCAAAGAGTGGAATGTAAGACCCAAGAAATGAAAATATTGTTACAGAAACCTAGACAGTGTGGAAAGGTGTAGGAATGACTGAAGTGGAATTGGAAGAGTGTCTTATAAGTTGAAGAAAAGAAATGCGAGGTCAGAATGCTGTAAGATTTGCCTGTGTGAACCCAGAACGATGGCAATGCCTAAGACATAGGGTGACACTGTTAACCAGTGTCAGAGACTTCAGGGAAGGTGGACCTGGGGGTGGAGTATTGACAAGTCATAGGTAGACGACAGAGATGAGAAAAGGGTAGCGGTGATAAGGCAAGATGTCATGAGTATCAAAGCAGAGTATGTCTATTTACTTGAGCTTTGGGGTCATGATAATTTAGGAAGAGCAGCAACGAAATAAGAAACAAAGTAGGTTTCCACATTCTGCATTGCATGGAGTTTGGGAAATTAAGAAAACCTCACTTAGGAAACAGAAGGTAAAGCCATCTTCTTAGGAAAGAACCAGTCTTTGTAAAGGCTGACAGAAGATGGAGCATTCTGTAACATCATAATGGGTTTTGTTTATATAAGATTGGAGTTCCTGAGTAGAATTGAAAGGTCTGGATTGAATTGGAAGTTGGCTCTGTGCACTGAGACATATGGGATGACATTACTGAAGGGAACACATTATCTACCACTACTGAATTTGTCAGAATTATTGCTTTTAACAAAACAAGACTTCCAGCAGATATCTAGACATTTGAAGTCCCACATTACTATTGCATTTTGCTTCTGTGACAGTTTCATGATCTGTATTTGGGAAGCACATGCTAGATTGAGTGAGCTGTCATCTACTTACATAGTAACATCAATTATTCTTTTCTTTCCTTTTATCCTCATTCAAATGTCGTGTACTGTGATCTACCCTCAGATCCATAGGTTCCAATTTAGTTGCAAACCTCCTTGGCATGCAGAGATGCTCCGTCACCACTTCTGCTCCATCTATTATTTTTCTTTTTCAAATGGGATGCAGAGTTATATTTCAATACATGTATACATTCCGTGATGGTCAAATCAGGCTAGTTAGCATATTTATCTTTGCAAACATTTATTTCTTTGTGACCAGAACATTTGAACTCCTCTTTTCTAACCATTTGAGAACATACAATAAATTATTGTTAATTATAGATGCCTAGCAGTACTGCATATCACTAGAAATTATTCTTCCTATCTAGCTGTAATTTTGTGTCCATTAACCAACCTCTCTCTATTCCCCCTCCACCCTCGCCTTCCCAGCCTCTAGTAACCACAATCTACTCTCTATTACTAAAAGTTCAACTTGTTGTTGTTGTTGTTGTTTAGCTCCCACATGTGAGTGAGAACGTGTGGTATTTATCTTTCTCTGCTTGAATTATTTCACTTAAACATAATGTCTACCAGGCTCATCCATGTTGCCGCAAATGGTAGGATTTCTTTCATTTTCATGGCTGAGTAGTATTCTTTTTAAAGAAAACCATTTAAATAATCCAGTCGTGGGTTCCTTCCTTAAAATGTTTGCATGATACATATGAAATGATATTAACTGTTGTGTCAAAACGTTTATTTTATTACACATATTATCCATTCTCATTATTTTTTTATCCACATCTAATTACCTTACTATGTTTCCTAACTAGATTTTCTGTTACTTTATATGACATACTAGAATTTGGCTCTTCTACCATTCTTTCCTTTATTTTCCTTTCTGTTTCTTGCCTTTTATTTTCTATGGTATTTTAGTTCTCAAGACCTTTTTTAAGAGAGCCAACCACTGAAATTTTTTTTAACTCTAGACAGATTTATTTTCCTGGTTCTCAGGAGATGCCCTCTTTTATGCTTTCAATAGCACTCACTGCTATTAAAGTTGTTTTTATTCAAATTCCTTTTAGCATATACTGGAGAAGTTTATATATAGGACCTAAAAATGTTCTTGGTCATGTGAATTCCAGTAGTCACCAAATGTTGGGGATCCTACATACTCACCAAATCCTCCTGTTCTGGATACAGCTCTGAGACACCTTATTCTCCCCTCTGTACATAATTGAGTCAAAGTGTTGTAGGCTAGATTCAAGGTAGGCCAATCAAATTCAATCCATATCCAATAATTTTGATCAAAAACAAAGAGGTACAGACCGGAATTTCATGGTGTGATAACTTAATAACAATACCTTGGTTATAATGTGTAGGAATCCCTTGTCCCTGGAGCTGTTCTGGCACCTGCCCTTGCAGAGGCTTTGCTACTTAGTTCTTCCATTGACAGTTGAGAACCATACAACCTTATAATAAGTCTCCTTTTTACATAAGTAGGCCAAGGTGCATTGCATTTCATTTCATGTACCCAAAATAACCCTAAAAGATATAATAAACTTGTGAATGCTACACAGAGAACTGTTGAATCCCCAAGAACAGCTCATTTACACTTAGCCAAATTTTTTCTTTTTTTAATCTTTACTGTGAATAAAAGTTGAATACGTACCAAAAAAATATAGGTTAATCAGTGGAAGTCCGTTATCTTCTTTTGAAAAAGCACCTCATTTACACTTAGCCAAATTTTTTCTTTTTTTAATCTTTACTGTGAATAAAAGTTGAATATGTACCAAAAAAATATAGGTTAATCAGTGGAAGTCCGTTATCTTCTTTTGAAAAAGCAAAGGAACATGTACAAATCATTCTAAAAGTAGACTTCAATATAAAAGCATACTTCAGATATGTGTATGAGTTGTGATTATAAAGTTATGCCTCATTTCTTAAATGTGTCATAGAAGTGATTTCATTGCTTGTCATATCATATGTTTATCATTTATGAACAAAATTTTTATGTGCTGCATTTCTGTGACAATTCCTTTCTTTCTGCAATTTACCGAGGGGGAAAAAATGAAGAGAGATAAGGTTAATCCATCTCTTATATTTATTCCTGTTCACTCTATAAAATAAAATGAAGGTGGCTGAAGAAGGCAATTATAAGATTTAGTTTTCTTTCTAAGAAGCTCAAAGTACTTATCTGTAATTATTCAATTGATTTTGTAGGATCCCCTTGAGAGATGTAGAAAACAGCTATTTTATAACTAGAGAAATTAATGCAGAAATGCCACATGCTGTGTTAACCATAAGAGGAGGATTAGGAATCACTCAGTTTATGAAATTTTCTTAGGTCATTAAATTATCCTGGGTCTGTACTAGAGTTTCTACAGTTTCCTCTTAACTGTGCTTTCAGTGCAGCAATGAACTAAATAGCTAAATATTTGATGAACCTTCTGGTTTAAGACATAAGAAATCATTTATTGTCAATTAAATTCATTCTTGGATCAACCTCTGTTTTTACTGTTCTCTATGAAAGCATGTGGATCACTGTTAAAATGTTACATGCATAATGATTAGGCAAAACCATTTTAGAAGTTGTGCTCACTTCTTTTTAGTCTTCTATTTAATGTCTTCGCCTGGTATTCTGTGTGTCTATTGTGTCTTTCAACATCGTCCACCTTTTATTTCCTACATTTGCCATCCACTTCAGCCAAATTGTTTTATTCCCCATGAGGTGAACATTACTTTGTTGTTTCAAGCTTATTTTCTTTACGTTTCTTATTACTTTAACTCATGCTGTTTCTCCTGCCATAATGCCATATCTTTCATTTTACTGTACCCAAATCCTTCTATCCTATCTTCTCCATAAAGTCTTCTCTGTAACTTCAAATTAAGTTATCCTTTTTACTTTTAAGTTCAAGTTGCATTTCTGTTTCTGTTAGAATGCATGTTTGCACTGCTTCCTCTGCCCTTGAGCATTTATTCAACCCTCGTTTTGTTAATTTTGGTACTTATATGTTTTCTTCCTAAAAAGATTAAAATCTGCAAATGATAGGAACAATGATTTACCTTACTCTAGCTTGGATAATAACTAACACGGTATTTTGCACTTAACGGGTGCTTAATAAATGGAGAGGGCAGAGGTGTTGATTTACTATCGTGCTTAAGTGAATTTGAGGGCACTCTGATGCTTTGGAAAGCAGAGGAAATTAAAAATTATTAATATGTATCTACTAGTAATATAAAGGAAGAAAATTACATATTACTACATTTTAAAAATAAACAATATTCAGAAAACATGATTTTTTTTGTTATTTCTTACCACCAAGTTACCATTAGATAGGAATTTAGTTTGCATGTAAGCTACACTAGATAGCACAAACAATAGAAGCCCTTTTACATTAATATGAAACTTGATTGTCTTATAGTCTAAAACAAGATACCATATTTGTTAATTGGGCATTTTAATCTGTTGTCTATTCAGGCAGTCATTGGCTTATGTATCTCTTATTCTCCACCTGCTGTTTGGACCACACC
>NW_007730249.1:0-15304 GCF_000696425.1 Galeopterus variegatus | reverse complement strand
TATTTGTTAATTGGGCATTTTAATCTGTTGTCTATTCAGGCAGTCATTGGCTTATGTATCTTATTCTCCACCTGCTGTTTGGACCACACCAATCCACAATTATTGCTACTAATTGTCTCCCTATTGCATAGTTGATACAGTGCAGTTGATCCAGTTAATGGTTTTAATCCTTTGTGTACAAGTGCTTACTCCAAACTTCCCTAGACCACCTCATTTCTCAGAGCTTCTTCTATATATTTCACCCTATTCCTGTACTCAAAAACATACACATTCAATTAAGCAAATATTTCTTGAGGTATTAGCGGCAGAATACTCAGCTGGCTGCTGCCAATAAATCTACTGCTTATGTCAAAATATTTAAGAAAGGATAAAATGTGAATCATTTGATCAAGCTATTCCACTCCAGGATTTTATCATAAGGGAAGAAACAGGATTAGGCAATAACATTCATATACAAAGATATCCATTATAGCATTATTTGAAATGTCAAAATATTCAAAACCAAAACAAGAGAAAAATATATTGTACGTTCATAAACATGAAGCAGCACATCAACAGTAAAAGATTTGTCAAAGGACTTTTTAAGTTTTATTTTATTTTTAATTGATAAATAATAATTGTATATACTCAAATTTATGGGGTACAAGGAGGTATTTTGATAATGTATATATTGTAGAATAATCAAATCAGGCTAATTAACAGATCCATCATTTCACATATTTATCATTTCTTTGTAATGAGAATATTTAAAATTCTCTCCTTTAGCTATTTTGAAATATAAATTATATTATTATTAACTTAGTCACCATGCTGTACAGTAGATCACCAAAACTTATTTCTTCTCTCTAACTGAAACTTTGGACTTTTTTACCAACACTTCCCCTTTCCCCATCTATCACCCTCTTCCCCTCCACCACACAGAATATGGTAACCACCATTCTGCTCTCTATTTCTATCAGTTTGACTTTTTGTTTTTTGGGTTTTTTTTGTCTTTTTCCGTATCCGGCAACGGATTGCAACCCTCAGTGTCGCCCCCGCACCGGACCGGGACCGGCAACGGGATNAGAATATGGTAACCACCATTCTGCTCTCTATTTCTATCAGTTTGACTTTTTGTTTTTTGGGGTTTTTTTTGTCTTTTTCCGTATCCGGCAACGGATTGCAACCCTCAGTGTCGCCCCCACACCGGACCGGGACCGGCAACGGGATCACAACCCTCGGTGTTGCCCCCGCGCCTCGCTCAGCCAGTGAGCGGGAACCGGTCATCTGTATGTGGGATCCGAACCCTCGGGCGGGAGCGCCGCGGCACTTCTCAAGCGGCGCACTATCCAGTGCGCCACCAGGCCAGCCCCAGTTTGACTTTTTTAGATTCTACACAAAAGTGAGGTTTTCTGTGTTTTTCTCTCTGTATCTGTCTTATTTCACTCACCATACAGTCTTCTAAATTCATCCATGTGGTTAACAAATGTGACAATTTCCTGCTTTTTAAAGACTGAATATACTTTGTTGTGTGTATATGTACCACATTTTAAAAATCCATTACCTTGTTGATAGGCACTTTGGTTGTTTCCATACCTTGGCTATTGTGAATAATGCTGCAATGAACATGGGCATGCAGACACTCTTTGACAGAATGATTTAAATTCCTTTGGTTATATACCCAGAGGTAGGATTGCTGGATTGTGTGGTAATTCTATTTTTAGTTTTTTGAGAAATGTGCATACTGTTTTCCAAAGTGTCTATACTAATTTATAGTACCACTAACAGTGTGCAGTGAACGTGGGATATCTTTCCATTTATTTGTGTCATCATCAATTTTTTTTAGCAATGTTTCATAGTTTTTAGTATACAGATCTTTTAATTCCTTGGTTAAATTTACTCCTAAGTTATTGTATTGTTTCTTTGATGCTATGGTAAATGGGATTGTTTTTTAATTTATTTCTTGGATAGGTTGCTATTAATATATAGAAATGCTACTAACTTTTATACATTGATTTCATATCCTGAAACTTTAAGGAATTTGTTTATTAGTCCTAATAGTTTTTGGTGGAGTGTTTCTGGTTTTCTATATGTAAGATGATGTCCTCAGCAAAGAGATGTTATTTAATTTCTTATTTTCCTATGTAGATGCTTTTTATTTCTTTTTCTTTCCTAATTGCTCTGGATGGTACTTCTAGTACTATGTTGAACAGAAATGGTGACAGTGGAAATCCCTGTCTTGTTATTAATCTTAGAGAAAAAAAAAACTTCAACTTTTCATCATTGAGTATGATGTTACCTGGGGGCTTGTCATATATGCCTTTACTGTGTTGAGAAAAATTCCTTCTAGACCTAATTTACTGAGAGTTTTATAAATGAAAGAATGTTGAATTGTGTCAAATGCTTTTTCTGCATCTGTTGAGATGATCATATGAATGTTGTCCTTTGTTATGCTAATATGGTGAATAGCATTTATTGATTTGTATATGTTAAATCATCCTTGCATCCCACTTAATTGTGGCTGTGAATGATCCTTATAATGTACTCCTGAATATGGTTTGCTAGTATTTTGTCGAGGACTTATACATCTATGTTTATCAGTGATATTGGCTAGTTTTCTTTTCTTGTAGTGTTTTTTTCTTGCTTTGGTATCAGGGTAGTGCTGGTCTCATAAGATGAGTTTGGAAGTGTTCCTTTCTCTGTGAGCTTTTGGAAAAGTTTATGAAGGACTGATTTATTCTTCTTTAAATGTGTGGTAGACTTGAACTGTGAAGATGTAGTGGATTTAATTAAGTCTCCCCCAAACTCACTGAAGCCTGAATTGTGTTCCCCAAGTTTTATATATTAGAAACTTGGCTGCCACGGTGACTGTTAAGAGGGTGGGAAATCCTATTATGGTAATTGAAAGGTGAAGCCTTGAGGAGGTGATTAGATTGTAGGACCATGCCATAGTGAATGGATTAAAAATGGTGGTCAGGATCATGGCTCTGAGGGCTTTAAAAGAAGAGAGGGGAGAGTCTGTCTCTCTTTCACTTTTCTCCCTCTGCTCTCTCTGCTCTTACCATCATGCAATTTGAGACCCCTGGATCACTGTTGCCACCACCAGATGGCCGTTGGGCTTCCCAGCTTCAGAAATTATAAGCAATAAACTTCATTTTCTTTATAAATTACCCAGTTTTAGGGTTTTTCCTTTAAGCAGCAGAAACAGATTAATATAGAAGACATCTGGGTTTGGGTTTTTTTGTTTGTTTGTTTTTGATGGGAGACCTTTTCTTACTGATTCAATCTCCTTACTTCTTGTTATTGGTCTTTTCAGATTCCCTGTTTCTTTGTGATTCAGTCTCAGTAAGTTATACATTTCTAAGGATTTACCAATTTTTCTTAGGTTGTCCAATTTGTTGGCATGTAAGTGTTGATGGTAGTCTCATACATTTCCTTGTATTTTTGTTATCAGCTGTAATGTCTTTTATTTCTGATTTTATCTGTCTTCTCTATTTTTCTTAGTCTAGCTAAATGTTTGTCAATTTTGTAAAGCATTTCAAAACACCAACTCTTAGTTCCATTGATCCTTTCTATTTTTATAGTCTTTATTTCATTTATCTCTGGTCTGCTCTTTGTTATTTTATTCCTTCTGCTAACATTAGTCTTAGTCTCTTCTTCCTTTTCTAGTTCCGTGAGGTATAATGTCAGGTGGCTTATCTGAGGTGTTTCTTCCTTTGTGATGTAGGGATTTATTTCTATAAACCTCCCTCTTCACTGCTTTTGCTGCATCTCATATGTTTTGGTATGTTGTGTTTACATTATCATTTGTCTCAAGAACTTTTTAAAACATTTTTCTTTTAATTTTTTCTTCAGTGTTATTGTTGTTTGGGAGCATATTTTTTAATTTCCACAGATTTGTTAATTTTCCTTGGTTCTTTCGGTTATTGATTTCTTGTTTCATATCATTGTGGTTGGAAAAGACAATTGATATAATTTTAATCATCTTACATTTGTTAAGACTTTTTTTTTTTTTTGGCCTAATATATGTTCTATCCTGGAGAACATATATTCCACATGTGTTTGAGAAGACTGTGTATTTTGTTGCTGTTGAGTAAAATGTTCCGTATACGTCAGTTGTGTCCATTCGATCTAAAGTGTAGTTTAATTCCAATGTTTCTTTATTGGTTTTCCTTGTAGATAGTCTGTCTATTGTTGAAAGTGGTGTGTTAAAATACCCTACCATTATTAGGCTGCAGTCTATGTTTCTTTCTAATCTCTTCATGTTTGCTCTAATATTTAGGGGCTCTGGTGTTGGTGTGTATTTATTTATAAATTTTATGCTCTTTTAATGTACATAAGAAACATTGTGCTATAAGACTAATGATAGCCATAAGGGAAAATGCCACTGCTGGGGAATCTGGTTAACAAGAACCACCTTAGAGTCCTGAATTCAGCAATTCCCTTGGGGAATTGATCCCTTTATCATCACCATATAATGACCCTTTTTGTCTAGTTTTACAGTTTTTGCTCTTCAGTCTATTTTGTTATTTTCTCTGAAATAGTATAGCTACTCCTACTCTCTTTTGGTTTCCATTTGCATGAAATAATTTTTCCATACTTCACTTTCAGTCTATGAGTGTGTTTTAAGTCAAAGTGAGTCTCTTGCAGACAGCATATAGTTAGGTCTTGATTTGTTGTTGTTGTTGTTGTTTTTAATCTACTTAGTCATTCTGCTATATATTGATGGAAGTATATCCCACAAAGTTCCCATAATATATGCTTAATTACTACTATAACAGTTGAGGGTGAAAAATCCTATTATGGTGATTAAAAGTTGGGGCATTGAAAAGGTGATTAGGTTGAAGGACCATGTCACAGTGAATGCATTAATAATGGTGGTCAGGGGCATAGCTCTGTGGGCTTTAAAAGGAGAGCACATGAGGAGCTCTCTCTCTTTCTGCTCTGCCATTTCTGCCATGTGAGACCTGTTCATTACTTTCCCTACTACAAAGACCCTCATGTGATATGTTCCCTGGAATTTGGACTTCCCAACATCCAAAACTGTAAGCAATAAATTTTGTTTTCTTACAAATCACCCAACTCCAAGTATTATGTTATATGCAACAGAAATGGACTAATACACACTCTGTGCATTTTGATTGGAATCCAAAACTGTAAGCAATAAATTTTGTTTTCTTACAAATCACCCAACACCAAGTATTATGTTATATGCAACAGAAATGGACTAATACACACTCTGTGCATTTTGATTGGAGAATTTACCCACTGACTTTACAGTGTTAGTCTTTTTGCATTTATTTTACCAGTGAGTCTTATATTTCATATGTTTCCATGTTACTAGCTGGTGTTCTCTTACTTTATCTTAAAGAACTCTTGTTAGCATATATTGTAAGCTTTTCTTTGTTTGAAAAACTCTTTATCACCGCTCCAGTTTTGGAAGACAGGATTGCAAGCTATTGTATTCTTGATAGGCAGAAATTTTTTTTTTCAGAATTTTGAATATATACCCTCACTCCCTTTTGGTCTAAAAGATTTCTGCAAAAAAATACTCTGATAATATTATGGATGTTCTCTGGTATGTAACAATTCACTTTTCCTTTGTCACTTACAAGACTCTCTCCTTGGCTTCAACTTTTGACACTTTTATTATAATGTGACTTAGTGTGGGTTACTTTGTATTTATTTTCTTTGCCAGTACCATAGTTTGGATATAATTTTCTTTTACCAAAATTCGTGTTGAAATCTGATCCCCAATGTGGCAGTGTTGGGATATAGGGTCATGCAGGATGTGTTTGAGCCATAGGGGTGGATACCTTATGAATAAATTAATGCCCTCCTTGCCAGTACCATAGTTTGGATATAATTTTCTTTTACCAAAATTCGTGTTGAAATCTGATCCCCAATGTGGCAGTGTTGGGATATAGGGTCATGCAGGATGTGTTTGAGCCATAGGGGTGGATACCTTATGAATAAATTAATGCCCTCCTTGTGGTGTGAGTGAGATCTTGTAGGAATAGATTTGCTCCTGTGAGAGCAGGTTGTTAAAAAGAACCTGACACACACTCCCCCTTGCTTTCTTTCTTGCCATGTTATCTTTACAGACATACCAGCTCCCCTTTCACTTTCTACCATCAGAGAAAGCAGCCTGAGACCTGCACCAGATATAAAATCCAATCATCAACTTTTCAACCTACAAAATTGTGAGCCAAATAAACTTTTTTTCTTTAGAAATTTTCCAGTCTCAGATATTCTATTATAGCACACAAGTACAAACTAATACAATTATCCTTTGGGTGTCCTGGATCTGAATTTCTATTTTCTTCCCCAGACCTGGAAAGTTTTCCAACATTATTGCTTTAAATATGTTTAAGTACTTTTCTCTCTCTCTCTCCTTCTGGTTCATCGATAATTAATATGCAGTTATACGTAAAGGTGTCTCTTAAGATATTTACATTCCTTTTCATAATTTTTTGTCTTTGATCTTCAGATTGTATGATTCCTATATCCTGTCTTTGTGTTCACTAATCCTTTCTCCTGCTTGATCTAGTTGGCTGTTGAACCCCTCTACTGAATTTATCAGTTCAGTTATAGTATCCTTCAGCTTTCTGATTTCTGTTTGGTATTATTTTATACTTCCTCTTTGTTAAAATCCTCAGTTTGTTCTTGGATTGCTTCCCTGAACTTGGTAAGCATTTTTATGACCATTATTTTTAATTTCTTGTTGTGTAGATCACATATCGTTACTTCATTTTGGTAAGTTTCTGATGATTTATTATGTTCTTTCTTCATATTTTCTTGACTGTCTGTGTTGGTTTCTATGCATTAGATAAAACGACTACCTCTCCTAGTTTTATCCAGTCATATCTTGTTATATCTGTATGAGAAGGATCTCACCAATTCGTCTGGCCAGAGATTTTAAAGTGACTTTCAAATCTTTGTGTTTATTCAAACTGCTAACTCTGATTTTGGTGGCTCCCTGGAGATTATCCTGTCAGTATCCCAAGATCAAGAAGGTAGAACCCTGAGTTTCTAGATGTAGCTGGAAATGTTGGAATGTTGGTTATGTATTCTATTTCCTTCTATCCTCACGGTGGAGCTAGCTTGGCATTCATGTCTCACTCTCTATGCACTAAGCCAGGGAGAAGATCTTTGACAAACACCTGTCCTCAAGTTTAGGCTGCACCCTTTGATCCTGGGGAGCTGATATCTACTGGGAGTAAGGTCATTGTATGTCCACCTCTTTTTATTCTGTGGTATAGGCCCACTCAGTAACACAATGCCCATTTACTACTAGAACTAAAATGTTAAGGATAAAATTCCTTGGGTGGTAGCTGCAGAAGTTGTGGCACTTGGTGTAGGGAGAGACTTCTTCCAGAAAAATGTTAGTACTAATTTTATCACTACGATGAACTAGAGAGAAGGCTCATTAAGTGTCAAGTTTCTGCTCAGGATGCCTGAAGACTACTGTTTGTCTGCCCCATTAGCTCCCTGATGCAAGTTTATTAGAAGCCACATCCTCAAGTAGCCACTTGAAGAGTGTGAAATAAACCCCTTCTGCAGGGAAAATGAGAACTGAACATTCCAGCATTTTTCTGCACTTCTCACAGTGGGATACAGCACCTGGAAGTGTTTGCATGCCTATTTAAAACAACCTCTCTGTTCTATGATTTAGGGAGACTTGCATATGTCTAGTCCCTTCTGCTCTCAGACATAGAAGGTTTGTAAAATGCACTCTGCTATGGTCTGAATGTTTGTTTCCTCCAAGGATCTGTGGGAGCTTGGTTTACAATGTGGCAGTGTGGAAAGGTGGGACTTTAAGAGGTGATTGGATTGTGATGACTGTGCTCTCATGAATGGATTAATCCATTCATGAATTAATGGATTAATGGTTCAGTGGCTTATCATAGATGTAGATTAGTGGCTTTATAAGGAGAACAGGTGAGCATGCTAACAAATGCTCTTGCCCAGCTCACATTATGTGATGCCCATTGCCACAGGACTCTGTACAGAGCCTCCACCAAGAAGAAGGTTCTTACCAGAAGTGTTTCCTGGACCTTGGGCTTTCCAGCTTCCAAAACTGGTAGAAATAATCCTTTTTCTTTACAAATTACTCAGTTCTAGGTATTATATTTAAGCAAATGGACTGAAAATGGACTAACACAGAAATCTGGTACTGAGAAGTGGGGTGCTGTTTATAATGAATACCTGAAAATGTGGAAGAGGCTTTGGAACTGCATAATAAGAAGAGTCTGGAAAAATTTGCAAGGGCTGCCTAGAAAAAAGCCTAAATTCTGGTGAGAGCTCTGAAAACAGGAAGACCAGAAAAAGTTTGGAACTTCTTAGAAATCAGTTAACTCATCATGACCAGAATGCTAACAGAAGTCTGTATGATAAAGACCATTCTGAGGATTTCTCAGATGGAAACGAGGAAGAGCTTACTGGAAACTTAAGGAAAGGTTACTCTTTTTACAAAGTTGCAAAAAACTTGGATGCATTTTCTTCATGTCTGAGGGCTTTAAAAAGTGTGAAATGTGAGAGTGATGAGCCAGGATATTTGGTAGAGGAGATTTCTAAGCAGAAAAACATTCAGGCACCTGTGTGGCTACTTCTAATAGCTTATGCTGAATTACAGCAACAAAAGCATGGTGTAAAGTCATAATTTATAATTAATAGAGAGACTGAACATAGATAATTGGAAAACTCTCACCCTGGACACATAAATAGTGAAAACGTATGTTCAGGAGAGGAAAGCAAGGGTGTAGCTCAATGACTATCTGATAAGGTTAGTACACACAGAAGGGATCATCAAAGAATGGAAGAAACACCTTGAAGGCATTTCAGAGATCTTCCAGGCTGTCCCTCCCATCACAGACCCAGAGTCCTAGGGTAACAAAATGATTTTGAATAGGTTGGGGTGCCATCCATGAGCTCACTGCCCAGGACCATCTCAGGATGCTGCTCTCTGCACACTGGCTACGCTAGCTCCTCCAGCCATGGCTAAATTGCCTCTAAGTGCTGCTGTATCCACTGCATCCAAAGATACAAACTGGAAGCCTTGGCAGTGCCTACATGGTGTTAAGTCTGCAGACACAAAATAAAGGAGCTGTGGAGGCATGACATCCCCACCCAGATTTTGAAGGACATATGAAAAGCCTGAGGATGAGGAAGAGATTTGTCAAAGGGGTGGTGTACCACAGAGAGGCTTTACTAGAACAATGCTGAGTGGAAATGTGAGGTCAAAGCTGCAAAAGAGAACCCCCACCCCAGCCATGCCTAGTGGAGCCATGGGTGTGGGACCACCATGGAGACCCAGAATTGTAGAGTTAATAAACAGAAGGAATTATGAAATTATAAAATTAAGGAGAGAAAGGAGGGAAGGAAGGAAGAAAATAAGGAAGGACAGAAGAAAGGCAGGTTGATTCAACATGAGAAAAGGAAAAAAGCACAAAAATCCAAAACAAGATATAATGCTGCAGATACCATCAAAATAAATTTAAAAGACATAAAAGATCACTTTGCTGAACTATAATTTATGAGAACTGTATGAAATGGATGACAAGGTGATTACATACAGTATTTTCCATGATGAGGAGAAATAGCTATTTATCCATCACTGATGGGAGTACAAAGTCATACAACCTGTATGAAGAGCAATTTAGCAATCTACAAAATTTTATAATTCACATAGACTTTGACTCAATAAATTCACATCTTAAAGTTTATCCTGTAGATACTCCTATATGTTTAAATTGGCATATGTACATGCACACAAAACAACTTACTAAGGATTGGCTATATAATTTTGGGTTCGTAGAGTGAAATACCATTCTGTTACTAAAAGAAGAGTAAAGTAACTTTATATGTGCCAATACAGAGTACAATATATTTAATAAAAAGATCAAGTTACAGAACAAGAGAGTAGCAAGATTCCACATACAGAACACTACAGTGAAATTGCATATGTGTGCATACACACAGACACACACACACATACACACAGACACACACACACACACACACACACACCACAAACTTTTTCTAGGAGGATATACAAGAAATTGTTAACAGTGATTACCTTTAGGAAAAGTAACGGGTAGAAAACAGGTTGAGTAGAGAGACTTTCTTTCCACAGTATTTATTTTTTATATTTGAGTTTTGTCTATTTTTCATGTACTATCAATTAAAAAACTACAACATTTTAGAAATCATACAGTAATTATTTTGCTAAGCAGAGGTTTAAACCTTGTGTTCTCTCTTAGATTTTCACTCAGTTCATTAGCACATTAAAAGCTCTAGAATTCATCTAAAAATAATAATTTATGGTATACTTGCAGCAGCAACACAAATTCTGCTACCACTCTCAGAAAGATTACTATTCAGCTGGGAAAATGAATAATGATTGAATAAAAAAATGTTTTAAACTTTGTTTTATCCAGCATTTAAAAAAATTTAACAGTATAACTATTTTTAATGTGTATCACTTTTAACAGTTGAAACACACTGTAAGAAATGCTGTACTATAGTGCTCTCCTCTAACAGCCAGATCTTTCACAAAGAAAACAGACCAAGAAGAGAAGGAGGAAGAGGAGGAGGAGGAGAAGAAGAAGAAAAGTTTAATATATGCTTAACCAAAATAAAAGAAAGGAAGAATTTTTTTTTTAACTTCTGGTAACATATTCTTTATGTTCTTTACTAATATCCTGTACAATTAAGAAGATGAAGTAAGATAATTATGCAAAATATTAATCTAGCACTAAGTAAATGGTTAAATATATGCTATTATTGATAATTTAATTGTTATTAAAGTGCAGTAGCCACCCACCTTGTCTGTGGTTTTAGTTACCCATAGTCAACTGTGCTCCAAAAATATTAAATGGAAAATTCCACAAATAATTGGTAAGTTATTCTTCTATCATTCCTGCAATTCTGAGTTACTTGATGAAGTCTCACACCATCTCATTCCATCCTGTCCAGGACATGAACAACCCTTTTCTCCAGCGTCTTCATGCTGTCTACACTACCTATCTGTTAGTCACTTAGAAGCAGTCTGGGTTAACAGATCAACTCTCAGAGTTCCTCAGTGTTTTTGAACAAGGAACCCTTATTTTACTTAAAAATGGCCCCAACACATTAATGTAGTGATATTGTCAATTTGAATATGCCAAACAGAAACTGTAAAATGCTTCCTTTTAGTGCAAAGGTGAAAGTTTGCGTGCTGACTTTGCTAAGATCTACATTAAGAACAAATCTTCTATTCTGAAATTGTAAAATAGGAAGAGAAAATTTGTGTTAGTTTTGCTGTCACACTTCAAACTGCAAATGTTATAGCCTCAGTATATGATAACTGCTTAGTTAAGATGGAAAAGGCTTTAAATTTGTATGTGAAATATACGAACAGAAACCCATGTTTCAGTTGACAACAATTGAGTTTGCTAATATCCATGGTTTCAAGAATCCACTGGGAGGTCTTGGAATGGATCCCCTGCAAACCAAAGGGGCAATTGTATCCTTGTAAAAAGGTATAGATAAATATGAATGAATAATATAAAACAGGGTGTTTGAGTCCAAGACCGTATGTATCTCAGGAAAGAGTGTTGCACCGGCATAGCAATCAATGATAAAAAGCATGTAGTAGATGATGTGACTAGATTAACCAACCCCTATTCACCATCCCTTCTTCATAGGCCACCCTCTGGTGAGACTGATAGAAAAGTGGCCACATGGCACATTTCTGGCCAGTACAATAAAGGTGGAAATCTGTCGATAGAGCATCCAGGAAGCCTTCCTAAAAGACAGAAGCTTGAAAGGCATGCCCTTTTGCCCTTCTCCATTTTTTTTTCCTTTCCTGCCAGAAGCATATAAATAACTACAGCTTAGTTATATAAGCTTGAAGGGAAAAAGCTACATCCTACAAACGGCATACAGAAATATTGAAAACTACCTGGTTAAAGATAGCATCACTGAACTTGTACACCAGCTCAGGTCAAGTTATTGCCAAACTTCTTATTAAGTGAGAAAAATAAATCTATATATGTTGGCTGTTTTTCTGTTATTTGCAATAAAATGCAATCCTGACTAATAAAAGAAGAAATGGGACTCTAGGAAACATTTGAACAAAAGGGCAAGTAACAGAAAAAGCAAAGCTAATATAAATATAAGTAAAAGTAAGCATAGCCATAAAATAATCATACTAAAAACTGCTATTCCAAAAAGCAAATGCAGAGATAATGCTTCTCGTATGTAATATGTAAGTGGAGAGAAGGGTTTTATCAAATCTCCCATAACAGAATGGAGTTTCTGGAACATTGAGGTAGTTCTGGAATACTGAGGGAAATCATAAACTCCCAAATTTTAGTGGGTGAATTATTCACATTTAATCCACAGATTGTGGCTGGCTACCTGGAAATAGCTACTAGTCAATCTAGCTTTTTGAATCAAAAGTATCCCATTTGCTTTTGCTCTTTTTTGTTTGTTTTTCTTTTATCAATTCCATAGACAGGTTCTTAAGCATACTTACTGAAAAAATACAAAGCCTCTTTTTTTTTTTGTAAAGAAAATGAAATTTTTTTGCTTACAGTTTCTGAGGCTAGGAAGTCCAAAGTCCAGGAAACACATCTGGTAAAAGCTTTCTTTGGTAGTGACTTCTTTGCTGATGACAGGATCTTATACATAGAAAAACCTAGAGAGGCTACCAAAAGACTTACAGCTGATTAACAATTTGAGTAATGTTGCAGATACAAAATCAATACCCCAAAATCAATAGTGTTTTTATACTTCAATAACAAACTAGCAGAAAATGAAATCAAGAAAGCAAGCCCATTTACAATAATCATCAAAAAATTAAAATATCTAGGTAGTAAATTAACTAACTAGGTGGAAAATCTCTGCAATGAGAACTGCAAACCACTACTGAAAGAAATTAAACAGGACACAAAAAGGTGGAAAGACATACCATGCTCTCGGATGAGAAGAATCAACACCATGAAAATGTCCATTCTACCCAAGGCAATCTATGGATTCAATGCAATCCCCATCAAAATACCAAAGACATTCTTCACAGAAATAGAAAAAGCAATCCAAATATTCATATGGAACAAACAAAGACCTCAAAAAGCCAAAGAAATCCTAAGCAAAAATAAATAAATAAATAAATAAATAAAGACAGAGGTATAACACTACCCATCTTCCAATTATATTACAAAGCTATTGTAATCAAAACAGCATGGTAGTGGCCTTAGAACAGACACTTGGATAAATGGAACAAAATAGAAAATCCAGATATCAACCCATTTACTTACAGCCAAATGATCTTTGACAAAGGCAGCAAGAACATACATTGGTGAAAAGAAAACCTCTTCAATAAATGGTGCTGTGAAAATTGGACATCCATATGTAGAAAAATGGAATTGGACCTGTACCTCTCACCATATACAAAAATCAACTCAAAATGGATTAAAGACTTAAATATAAGACCTAAAACCATAAAACTACTAAAGGAGAATATAGGGGAAACACTCCAGGTAATATGACTGGGCAAACACTTTATGACTAAGACTCCAAAAGCACAAGCAACACAAGAAAAATAAATAAATGGGATTATATCAAACTAAAAAGCTTCTGCACAGCAAAGGAAATGATCAACAAAGCAAAAAGACAACCTACAGAATGGGAGAAAATATTTGCTAATTATACATCTGACAAGGAATTGATATTCAGAATATACGAAGAGCTCAAACACCTATACAGTAAAATAACAAATAATCCACTTAAAAAATGGGCAAAGGAGATAAATAGACATTTTTCAAAGGAAGACATACAAATGGCCAACAGGTGCATGAAAAAATGCTCAACATCACTAATCATCAGGGAAATGCAAATCACAGCCACACTGAGATATCAACTCACCCCACTGGGACTGGCCATTATTAAAAAGACTAAGAATAGCAGATGCTAGTAGGGATGTGGAGAAAGCTGAACTCTTCTACACTGTTGGTGGGACTGTAAAATAGGACAGCCATTATGAAAAACAGTACGGAGGTTTCTCAAACAACTACAGATAAAAGTGACATATGATCCAGCAATCACACTACTTGGTATATATCCAAAGGAATGGAAATCATCAGGTCAAAGGGATACCTGCACTCCCATGTTCATTGCAGCTCTATTTTCAATAGCCAAAATATGGAACCAAGGATACCTGCACTCCCATGTTCATTGCAGCTCTATTTTCAATAGCCAAAATATGGAACCAATCTAAGTGTCCATTGACAGATAACTGGATAAAGAAAATATGGTATATATACATAATGGAATTCTACTCAGCCATAAAAAAAGAATGAAATACTGCCATTTGTGGCATCATGGATGAGTCTGGAGAAAATTATGTTAAGTGAAATAAGTCAGACAAAGAAACAGAAATACCTCATGTTCTCACTCATAACTGCCTACTAGGAAGGAAGGAAAGGAGGGAAGGAGTGAGCAAGTGGGGTAGAGAAGGAGGAAAGAAGGAAGACATGAAGGAAAGAAAGAAGAGACCACAACAATATGGTGAACTTTCAGAAGAAGAGAACAAAGCTAAGGATACTAGAGATGAGTGGGAGAGAAGGCGGGGGTTTGGGAAAACCACTATTAAAGTGTGCCATTTTACTTCCCAAGACTAAAGAACCCTGGGGTGCAGGACCATTGGGGTGTATTGATTTAGAAAACAAACACTACTTTGTTAATTGCTGGAAAAGAATATATAGGGATGACTAATTCATGGCAACTGCATATAAAGTAGGTTTCAGTCCAGTGAAAGAGTCAGACATATATAGAAATTATACACAGATGTGGTGTAAGGGACATAAGCTTACTGAATGAAATGAAATCACACACACCATTTGCGAATTGTTCCCTAGTTTTGGAAATGATGGTAAAGGGTTGTGAAACATCTGGCTGGGATCAACAGCGGTGGTCCCAAACGCAGAATCCTTGGCGCCAGGAAAGGACATTTCCCAAATACGCCTCCTCTTCATGCCCCACCCCCTTCATACTATCTAGGGAGAATATTTTGGTGTTGGGAGGCAGGGACTGAACTTCATGGCCTTAAAAGATTCTTATAATCTTCTCTTCTTGAAGAGAAGTTCTCTTCAAGTTCTCCAAATTTAAAGGGGGCAACTATTGACTCTACCTATAGGTTAATGTCTTCACAGGTATAATTTTCTCCCCTCTTTCTCCACCCGAAAAGAGTCTTTTCAAACACATGAGTACTTCCATCTTTCTTCCACATATCTCAATTTCAGTCTTCTCCTCAGTATCAGTACTTACTTTATTCTTAAAGATT
>NW_007730248.1:157953-201459 GCF_000696425.1 Galeopterus variegatus | reverse complement strand
AGAAAACTCTGGCAACCAATTCCCACCAGTAATTGGCCAACTTGGAAGCAGGCAGTGTCCTCTTGTGCTGAGCTCAAAGCAAGCAAGTGGCTGAGACAAAGCGATCCTGGATAGTGGAGCAGAGAGGAGAGGAGTCCTGCCTGGCCAGCAGACTCACAGCTGTGGGACCATCCCACCCACGTTCTCCGACCTGCCCTCCACCCTGCAGCCCGACCTGTGCTTCTCCCCCACCTGCCTGCCAACGCGAGCTGGAATCAGGCAGAGGTGCAGCCACGGCTAGGCAGCTGCCGCACTTCTGTGCCACTGGATATTGATCTGTAAAATGGACATAACGCATGCCCTACCTAGCCCACAGAGTTTTAGGAAAGAGTGAACAAAGTCATGTAAAAAGGACTTACAGTGTCAAAAAATACTCTAAGTGCTTGTCAGACCCTAATGAACCTTAACTTTCAAGTTCCCTCACAGGTCAATGTTCGTTGGAATTTAAACCAAAAATTCAGGGTATCTGGTTTCATTAGGCTTCCTTACCAATATTCCTTGGACATTTTAACTGGTATTGTCTTATAAAATATTGCAAAAATATTAGGAGTAATTATAAAAATTTATAAAATGAAAGGTCTACTAGCTCAAAGCAAGAAAGCAGCCCCCCTGTGAAATTAGCTGCATCCCTGTACGCCTTGGCTTTTGTTGTCTGGAAAACTCTACAGACAAATGTGATTGTACACAGACTCCTTTGCTGTTGAACAGCAGCCAAGAACTCTGACCCCAGCCTCGCTGCTCTGTGGCCATCTGAGCTTTGATTTCCAGGGAGAGGGGGTTGGTCTGAAAGACCTCTACTATCCCACCAGATTCCGAGCATGCTGCATGCTCTGTATTTATTGATCACCTCCTGTATTCATCACACTGTATGGGACTTGTAGGGATGGGGGAGTAGTCATGACAAGGGAATACATTACAGTCTGTACCTCAAGAATCTTGAGGTTGTTGAGGGAGTCAGATGTAAACATGTAGATACCTAAAAAGAAAATTAGCAGGAATGTCTCTCATGTCTGATTCATTTGTATGTTATTGAACACACAACTCCAAAAGTAACCTATGAAGTAAGAAGAGTCATGCAGAGGGGTGGGTTTGCATATGCATTTGAGAAAGGGAGATGCTGAGGACTCCCAGAATGAGTGGTATTCTGAGCTGGATAAAGAACCTCAGTCTCTGGGCTCCTAGGACAGGCAGACTGCATGGCATAGTGGAAAGCCTGTGGTCTGTGGACAGGCATCCTATATTAGAATCTTCCCTCTTGTTTGGATGACTTTGGGTAGCATGCTACCTAATATTCCCATTTCACAGGTGAGTCAGTGGGCTCAGGTGGGACTGTGGTGAGGATTTTGAAAAGAGGCAGCATGTGTGAAGTGCCTGGCATGGTGCCTGGCATGCAGCAGATGGAGGGAATGGAGCTAATAAGGTGTCAGCCTCAGGGCATGGGCTAAGGCCTGCTGGGGAAGGGAAGCTCTGGCATGCTCTGGCACATTCTTTCCTGTTCTCCTTTCCATAAGATGTATGTCTTGGACCTCTCATCCTGGAGTATAGAGCATGTTACTGGTGCCTTCAGCAAGCCCGGGTTGCCTGGAAAGCTCCACCTGAGCTGGCAGCAGTGCAGCTGACCTGGCCACTGGAGATGATGAGCAAAGGCTAAGTGAAGAGCACAGGTTTACAAAAGGAACTGGTCGAGCCTGGAGAAAATGCCACCCCCTCTTTGAGGCCTGAAATAGCCTTGACCGCACAGTTCTGCATGTATAGAGGAAAACAGGAGGATAGGGAAGGGGATGAATTTATTCCCTTCCTCATCATTCCTGGGAGGGTAGGCTTTGTCAGGGCACATTTGAATCAAGCTGCAACCTCCTTGCTATTCAATCAACCAGTATTTACTGTGTACCTGCTGAATGCGTATACTATGCTAAATCTCTAGCGAGTTTACCCTATGTATGAGGAGAGAGAAAAAGACAATATAGCATAATCAGGCATAGTGGAACTGAATTTTGGCTCTAATATTTACTAACTATATGGTTTGGGATAAGCTACTCAACCTCTATGAGATTTAGTTTTTTTTAAACTACAAAATTGGGATACTAATTCCTACCTTGCAAGATAAATATGAGTACTAAAATAAAAACATATATGTCTAGGGCATAATAGAGGCTGAATAAATGATAGTTGTAGTTGCAATTATTACTGTAATACATGATATAATTAGAGAGTAGCTACAGGCTAAACTGTATAAGTAACTTGAGGCAGAGAAATTGTTATGAGCAAGAAGATGTGGGTATGGCATGTAGGCATTGGTGGGCAAACTCTTCTTGGGTGATGTATGCTTTGAGTTGAGCCTTGAGATCGAGAGTGGATTTGGATTGGCAGAAGTGAGAGAGGGAGCATTCTGGAAAAACAAAAGAAACAAAGCCACAGAAGTAGGGATGCACAGAGCATGTGCAGAAGGCAGGAAGGGGCCTGGAGCAGGGTTGAGGCTGGGACATGCCAGAGGTGACTCTGGAAAGGGTTGATATAGAGGAGGTTCATGAACACAGCATGAAGTCTGGACTGAAGCTGCGAGCCACAGGGAGGACCTGCACTCTCCGACAGAGGAGCGAGATTGTGGAAGCAGCCTGATGCAGCACGCATGGCAGGGTGGAGCAAAGACACATGCCATGTGCAGCCCAGTGAAGATCTGGTGCAATAAACTGGGCAAATCATGGTAGAGTCACAAATGATGGGGAGATGGAAAAGCGTGAGTCTATGTGACAGCTGTAAGACAGCCTTCCTCTCCCCATCACAGCCACCAAACCAGGTGTTCATGGCCCTACCTTCTTTCCCTTGGGCTTCTAGTGCTTTGAGTGACTGCAAGTGCTGGAAAGCAGTGGGGATGGGTGGTGGGGTTGGGGGGATGTCAACTCAGAGTAAATTGGATGTGAGTCTCTCAAAGCCATGAGGCAAGGATGGACTACATCATTCATTGTTTATCTAAAAAAATGTATGTGGAGTGCCTAGAACATATCAAGCATGTTCAAGGCACTGGACACTGCAGTGAGGAAGTAAAGCGTCTGCCCATACAGTTACTTTCAAGTTGAGGTGGTACTGGAAAGAAAGCAGCTAAGTTATGCTAGATGGCACATTTGGAGAAGGATGAAACCGGGTTAGAAGGATAAAGGATGCTAGAACCAGAAGGCCTTATTACTTTATATGGGCTGATTAATGGCCTTGCTGATAATGAGAGTTTTAAACTGATTCCTGAAAGGATCAAGGACACTGGCCTTGAGGATATCTGGGGAAAGCGTTGCAGGCAGAGGAAGGAGGACCTGAGGTGTGGTTGGAAGGCAGGGACCCCAAGGGGAGGTGGTCAGAGGAGTGAGATGGGGAAAGGGTCTTTGTAGGATTTTGGCTCTTATTCTGAGTGAGATGGAGAGTCACTGGAGAGATCTGAGTCATGGACTGATATGATCTGAATCATGTTTTAAAAGACTGCTACACTGAGAATCAACAGTAAGAGAGCAGACGAAATAGTATACCTCGCCTATTTGAAAATCATTTAAATATCAGAATAGTTACAACCCGTATGGAACATTTACAAATGTGCCAGGCTTTATGCTCAGCACTTTTTAAACAAGTTAAAGCATGCAACAAATCTTTGAAGAGGACTTACTATTCCAGGTGATATTTGAGGAAACAGATTCAGTAGGCCACAGTAGCACAGCTAGCAAGTGATAAAAGGAAGGTCTGATTCCAAAGTCTATGCCCTGACCAATAGCCTATACACCCTTTGGGTTTGCTTTGCCCTCCACATTTTAAGTCATCCAGATTCTTAGAAACCAGAAGTTAAATGGGCCCTGAAGAGACCTTTGATAGAGGGTTTCCAATCATCAGCTAAGATTCTTTTCAAAATGCTTCAAGATATTTGCTGGATAGTGAGTAGGCAAAGAGAAGTGCTTACCTGGGTAAATTGCCTGTCGGAAACATACAAGGGGGTGATGTTGAACCTGGTCCAGAGGCCAGATCTCCATACTCCTCGGTCATCATATCATGGAAAGAGCATTAGGGGTTTTGCATATAAACACAGGTGTTGTTGCTTCAACTGACATCCAGGAATGGGTTGTGTTCTTTAGTCAGAGAGATTGTATTGTTAAAGACAAATCAGAAAACCAGTCAAAATCGACTAATTTTGTCATCGTAGCCCTTTAATATACTTGACAAACAAGAGATTTCTTAAATGGAAATAACTTTCTTGTTTTGCTTTTGTATTGAACAGATTGGTGTTGGCTATTTGGCAATCAGTCCAGTTGGAGAAATTAGCTGTTAGAGTAGAAAAATATCTGGTACAGATTTAAGAAGTTTAGTTATGAAATTTTTGCTGTCATAAAGAAAAAAAAAGTGCAAAGCAAAATTAAGATAGGAGATCTTCTGGAAAGTTTCCACATTGGACAGCAGTGTGCCATTTCTCAATAAATCCAATGCAGTTACCTTTACCTCCAGCTTTGGGGTTAAATGTGCATATCATGGAACTGAACTGTTTAAATATCTACAAGTTTGTGAACTTGACCAGCTCCCAAAGAAACAGATATTTTGGGGCATGTATTGACCAAAGAGATAAGGCCTATTAATTTTAAGTGGCCCATGATCCACCTGCTTTCATCACTGTGTCTCTGTTCCTTCTGCAGCTTTGATGGGGAAACAATGTTCCCAGTTTTTGCAAGTCACTGCAGCCATTGGAACCATTTCTACCATTTATTCCTTTAAAAGCAGCATTTTACCTCTTTACCTAGGGGTCCAAGACTTCTCCACTACTCTTTCTATTTTTTTTTTTTAATGCCTTCACACCTTGGACCATTCTTGTAACCCTCATCATTCTGCCTCTCTGTGACTCAGTTTCTTTATTTACCAGATGATTTCCAAGATGCTTTCAAGCCATTTCAGTGTATGATTGTGAATTAAAGCTCTTTAAACTCATTTTCTTAGGTTATCATCAAAATATGTCAAGAGAAAAATCAAAAGTCCCCATGCAACACTCATTTTGTGAGGGGAACGTACCATGATGGTTGTTCTCTTTCTGTGTAAATATTTGTGTCTTTACATCGATGGCGTTCATGTGGATAACTGATGTATGAATCACAGTCTTTTCTGTATAGAAATCACACTTTCTTCCCTGAAAAGTTCCTTTACTCTTCTTCTCCCTTTCTAGGAGAATTTAATAAAAAGAGAAAGATGTCTTCAAAATCATGGTGAGAATTCTCCAGACCTCCTCCTCAGGGCAGGAATGGGGATTAAAATAAATATTGCCAGACTGGAATGCAGGAATGCAGCCATCAATTTGTCCATTCTTCTCCCTTCGTGTAGCACTGCATTTATGTTCTGCCAGACAGATGTGTCTGACGGCCTCCAGAGGAGGGCATGTCACCCCACTCATAGAGCACTTGGTCAATGGTTCCAGTGTCCAAGGAACTTGTCAGCTGGGAGATTCATTGTGTGCCCTGAATCTCCTTTGCCACATTATTAACCAACGTTCTCTTGCTCATTCCCCAGTGGACAAGGAGAACAGATGGCTATTATCTTCTGGAAGGTGGAGCATCTGGAAACAGATGAATCTTTAGGCAAAGCGAGTCAGTTACTTCCTTCCGTCCATCATCACTCCTCTTAATACCTCCCCCGTTCCCATCGTGAACCCACACCACATAAATGCCCATTGAAATACTAGATAGAAGACATAATGGAAATAAAACACGGAGGCTGTTAAATCTCTGTAAGGTTTGCTGCCACCTAACATTTCACCTGCGGCAAATGGGCCTTGGTGATCATCGTGTCTAATCTAGTAAGTCTGATTGTCCGCTGAGAAAAAAGGTATGTGCAGTAGAGACCAGTGAAAGGCCAGATAGCAGCAGTGATGATGTGTGTGAAATCGTAATTAGAGTTTATACGAGAACCAGAAATTATCTTATGGCATATGGCAGTCCCAAAAGCCATCCAGGGAAAATTTAGAGAAATAGCAACTCAAACTCTGCTATTCAGGAGCTCACTACCTTCCAATCTACCACTCCATAGGAAGATGTCTCTAGCCTTTACTTCTTCCAGACCTGAGCTATGCTGGATTTGGATTTCATTTGCATGGCTGCCCTCAATTTCAGAAACTATGACCTGGTGAGAAAATGTTCTCTGGTCTTCTTAGTGCTCATGAAGCTGAAGCCACAGCTACCCACTTCCTGCCCCATTTTGATTAAGTCACTATGCTGGGAACACAGCGAAGGCTCTCCAGGTGCACTCGTCATTGACAGAAGCTTATTGACTGTAATTGTAATTTCTCCTTCACTTTTGAAAGATATTTTTACTTTTCTNTGAACCCACACCACATAAATGCCCATTGAAATACTAGATAGAAGACATAATGGAAATAAAACACGGAGGCTGTTAAATCTCTGTAAGGTTTGCTGCCACCTAACATTTCACCTGCGGCAAATGGGCCTTGGTGATCATCGTGTCTAATCTAGTAAGTCTGATTGTCCGCTGAGAAAAAAGGTATGTGCAGTAGAGACCAGTGAAAGGCCAGATAGCAGCAGTGATGATGTGTGTGAAATCGTAATTAGAGTTTATACGAGAACCAGAAATTATCTTATGGCATATGGCAGTCCCAAAAGCCATCCAGGGAAAATTTAGAGAAATAGCAACTCAAACTCTGCTATTCAGGAGCTCACTACCTTCCAATCTACCACTCCATAGGAAGATGTCTCTAGCCTTTACTTCTTCCAGACCTGAGCTATGCTGGATTTGGATTTCATTTGCATGGCTGCCCTCAATTTCAGAAACTATGACCTGGTGAGAAAATGTTCTCTGGTCTTCTTAGTGCTCATGAAGCTGAAGCCACAGCTACCCACTTCCTGCCCCATTTTGATTAAGTCACTATGCTGGGAACACAGCGAAGGCTCTCCAGGTGCACTCGTCATTGACAGAAGCTTATTGACTGTAATTGTAATTTCTCCTTCACTTTTGAAAGATATTTTTACTTTTCTTTCACTTTAAAAAAAAAATTTTACTTCACTTTTGAAAGATACTTGACATTGATAATTATTTTGGCATTTTAAAATACTATTCCATCTACTTTTAGTACTTCCCAATGCCTGTGGCATGAGAAGGTGAAAAACATATGTTTGGACTCTCAGAAAATTTTTGAAATACATTTATTTCTAAATTGGAAATAAATTAAAGACTTGAATATTTTCCAAATAAAATGGTTTCCTGAAAGTAATAGGACAATTATTTTTATTCTTTAATGAGAGAGAGAGAAAGAGAGAAATCACTTAAAAAACCTTGAAATCGTATCTCACCTTGTACCCGGGCTCTCAAGGCACTTCCTCCCTGTTGGCTGTGGTTCACTCCGCCTTCACAGGACTGAAATACCTTGGGACCTCACTCCACAGGCAGGCTGAGGGATGTGAGAATCTCAGCTGCTGCACGGTTGGCACGAGAGCTGGGGCGGGGACCCTGGAGCCTCTCTGCGTTCTGGAAGAGGGAGAGAGAATCACTCTAGGGCCATCGCAGAGCACAGGAAAAGTCACAAGTGGTGGTCAGTGAGCAGAACAGCTGCTGGAGGTGGAAGCTGCGAGGGATGAAAAGAGACCAATCTCAGCACATACAATTTAGAAGGTCTGAGCAGAACTGCCCCCTTCATCACCCCTTGCACCAAGCCCAACCTAGACAGATGGCTTGGACTCCAGATCCCAAAACCATCTGAAGAGAGACCTCCAACATTCCAGTATGATGCAATTCAGCACTTAGTATTGTTTAATGTTTGCTGTGAGATTATTTTTACCATCTAATCTAATTTCTTCTTATTGAATCCATACTTGACGATATCATGTTTACATCCCTCAGCCAGCAATAGGTTGGTCAGTGTCTCTCTGTTATATGTGTAGCAAGGTATTCTATATTCAGATTAATGTCCCCCACTCTCTCCCTCCTATCTAACACATGTACCTTTGAGAGTTGATTCTTTCTATTTTTCCCATAAGGAAATTGGGAACTGAAGAGTGGGAGCCCTAGACTTCCTAGGAGAGTCTGAGTAAGAAGTTCTGTTGCTCAAAAGTAAGAGCTTTTCTTCGAGAGCGTCCTCTGGTTTGCAATCTGGTGTGAAGTCAAAGGAGAGAAGATACAGGGTGAACACACCAAGACAAGACCCATATGCTCACTAGGCAATACTAAAAGACAGGCCACTGCACTCTTCTCCTCACCAGGCCTCCCAACCAACCAAGGCTGACTTGAGTCTTGGAAAGATATGTTGACATTGAAGATTGGAATACATCACCCCTAGGAATGACTTATGCCATGAAGGGTAAGGATTAAATTGTGGACCATTCATTCATGTGACAAACACTTATATGAGTATTTGTAAAATCCCCATTATTTTGCACTAGTAAAATGGCAAATTAATTGGACTAATGTTTCCAGTTTTTACTACAACCATCTTGGGTAGGATGTTCTGACTGACCCTTTCCCTCTGGGTTCAGCTGTGTGACTTGCTTTGGCCATTGGGAGTTAGCAAACAAGGCACAAGCAGAGTCTTATAAAAACTCCTGTAAATTGTTGTTTGTTTTCTTGCCACTCCTGTTTTTTTGCCACGAACATGAGGATATCCCTGGGATAAACTGTCGTAGGAGTATGAGAGACACATGCAGGAAGGCCAAGTGTCCCCAAACAAGGCCATACTAGATGAGTCAGCCCTGGTCTGTTCTGCAGCTGATGATCAATCCATATGTGAGCCCAAGTAAGCTTAGCTGAGGCTGACTCAGATAAGCAGAACTGCTCATCCAGCCCACAGACTCGTGATACCAGTCAATGTTTTTTGTTTCAAGTCACTGGGTTTTGGGGTGTTTTGTTACACAGCAATAGCTAACTGATAAAACTTCTGTTGATGAGATAATATTGAAGAGAAACATTGAGAAAGTAAGCACATAAGCTAACAAGAGAGATGTCTCTGTGACACACTATAGTACTAAAGAAAACATCTTCTCCCTTTATCTTCCTCCTGTTTATTAGAGAAAACGTTTTCTCCCTTTATCTCCCTCCTGACCCTCCTCTCATCCTATATGGAATTTTGTTGATCAATCATTGTATGTTTTCATGCATATGTTTGAAGTTGATCTTAGGCAAAGGTGTGGTATCCAATTGAACTTATGCTATGGGCTCAACCTGAAAAAAATCTGAAATTGGATTCTAGAATTTAGTCTGACCTGTCAGATCTCTTTGATCTCATTTTTGAGCTGATGAGCTTTACACTCCGTTTCAGATAAATCAGCAGGTCTTTGGCACTTTCCTAATCATTCATAGGGATGAAAACCAGGACAGTCAGTAGCAGCCTTTTGTAAAAGACATCAAATGGGATGGGGAGTAGGGTGGTTGGGGGAAAGAGGAAGAAGATCAGGACAAAGATAACAGAGAGAGGTTTATATTTCTGCTACCTGGAGAATCAAATACTTATTTAGCAGTCTCTAAGAAGAATATACCTGTTGATTTGCCAAGAAAGCTCTTCATAGATGAAAGCACTAGCTGGATGGTGATGCAGGGGTTGTCCCAATAATCCTTTTGATACAGGAAATGCCTTTATTAACATCCTGGAGACACTGATGAGAAACACCTCCTTCTCACCTTCATATTCTTCTCACTGCATCCAGAGCTCAGAGCCAATGTAGTACATGGCAAAAATGGCCATAATTCTCTGCAGCTGACACCCATTAAATAGTGGTGTCTGTTATTCCCCCTTTTAAATCGGGGTTGGCCAAGTGACTGGCTTTCACCAATGGGACATTAGCAGATGTGACACAAATGGAGACTTGGGAAGAACTTCCATATTGGAGCTTGTCCTCTTGCTGTTCTTGGAACCTGGAGCCACCATAGAAACAAGCCTGAGACAAAAGTAACACAATCTCCCTCATTTTACTAGTCAATAGCCATCCAAAAGCCAGAAGCAGACCTATCTAGCTGACTAATAGCTGAGTGAAAACCAAGAGTAAACCCAGTTTAGATCAACAGAACGCCTACCTAAGCTTAACCTAAATTGCTGAATCACAATTGAGTTAAATAAGTTAAATAATCATATTGATTCATGGCACACAGTCTGGGAGTGAAAAGCTAACTGATACAGTCAGCTTACAGCAGACAGAGTTTTCCTGAGGCAAGAGATTTTCACAAAAAATTAAACAAAAAGAAGACAGATTTTAATTTTGAATTGCAGGCTGATGTTTATTAAACTCTCAGTCTGTGTTTTTTTGGCATCCTCCATATGACATTTAGAGAAAGATAAGTACAGAGGATATTTACAAATAACTTTGGGAAGTTTCCCTCTTTCGAATTATTCCCATCACAGATGAGACATACCTGAAGTGTGCATAATCAGGCTGTATGTTAAATAATAGCTATTGTTCAATGGGCTACATAGACGATGAGGAACTTTTCTGGCTCCTGAGGTTACCCATCATAGAATGACTGCTATGTTCCAGACATTTCACATAAGTCATATATAATCATTTTTATCCCCATTTTACAAACAAAAAAATTGAGGACAAAGAGGTTAAAATAACAGTTTTGAAATGTTGAATCCAAGATTGGAGAACTTTCTGCTATACAACATTGCTTCCCCGTATCCTGAACCAAAGAAGGTAAAATAAAATAAAATAAAATAATTAGTATGCCAAACTGAGGTGTAATTACACTGAATAGAACAAAAGTTATCCAGAAAGTTTATTTAAGGTGGTATGCACAATGAATCAACTGAGACATAGGAATCCTTCATTCAGTAGGAAAGAAAAAAATAAATAAATAGTGGAAAACAAGACAAGAAATTAACAAGGCAAAAAGTTTGCTTTTTGAAGATATTAATAAAGTAGGTAAGCCTCTAGTAAAACTAATGAGAAAATTAGAAAATGCAAATTACTTATATCAGGAATTAAAGAGAAGATATCCTATGGATGTCTCAGATAGTAAAAGGACAATAATAATGTTATAAAAAAATTTATGCCAATAATTCTACTACTTAAAATAAATAAATTCCTTTAAAATACAGCTTCTTAAAATTGACAAAATAAAAAATATAACATTTGAATAGCTCTCTGTCTATTAAAGAAATTGAATTCACAATACAACAATACCCCCCCCCCCACAAAAAAAATCCCCAGGCCCACATAGTTTTACTGGTAAATTCTATCAAATGTTGAACAACAACAACAACAACAAAATATATATCTATCAAATTTTATGAAGACTATATCAGAAATTAGAAAAAGAACAAACAGTCCTTGATTTGTTTTATGAGGACAGTGGAACTCTGATATCAAAACTGTGAAAAGTGTCAAAGACCATGTAAGAAAAGAAAATTGCTGATCATCAATTCCACCCTAAAACACACACAAAAATTTTTAAAGACAAATTAGCAAATCAAATTGAACAATATATTAAAAGACCAAGTGAGGTTTATCTTAGTAATGCAAGGTTGGTTTACCATTCAAATTCCCTACATTAACACAATTAAAAAAAAAAACACTCAATCACGTAATTATCTCAATAGATGCAAAGAAATGACATTTGAAAAAAATGTAGTTTATTTATGGCTTTAAAAATACTCTCAGAAAGCTAATAATACAGGGAATTTTCCTCAAACTAATAGAGCACCCCCTTAAAAAAACCCAAGCAAGTAAAAACAAAACTCTACCATCAATACTTTGTCAATCATAAAATATTGTGCACTTTCCCTCTACGAATGGGAACAAAGCAAGTATGTCTACTACAGCCATATTTATTCAACACTGTATTGAAGGTCCTAGTCAGTTCAATAAAGCAAGACAAAGAAGTTAAAAAGATACAGATGGAAAAGAAAAAAGTAAAACCATCTTTAATTGTAGATGACAGAATTGTTTACATAAAAAAAACTTAAGTAATCTATAAAACAACTACTAGAACTGATGAGTAAATTTAGCAAGTTTGCAGGATACAAGGACAATACAAAAAAATACGTTATGGCAGAAAAAATTGGAAGATGTGATTTTCAAATTCTTTTTCAGTAGCACATAAAAACATAAAATACTTTGAAATAAACTTGACAAAAAACATGCAAAACCACCACACTAGAAACTATATAAAAAGGCTGAGAAAAATTAACAGAGGTCTAAATAAATGGAGAGATATGATGTGTTCATGGACTGGAAGATTTAACTTTGTTTCATATTGATTCTTCTCAAATTGATCAACAGATTAAAAATCCCACCAGTCTTTTTGTAGAAATTGACAGTAAATTCTAAAATATATAAAAATTCAATGAACCTACATATCAATACAAAAACCTTGGAAAAAACAGAACAAAGTTAGGTAACTTACACAACCTCATTTTTAGACTTACTGTGTAGCTTTGCTAATTATTATAATGTAGTATTGGTGTTAGGATAAACAATTAGATTAGTAAAACTGATTGGAGATTCCAGAAATAGACCAACATGCATATGTCAATTAATATTCACACAAATTACCAAGGAAATTTAATGAGGAAAAATAGTATCTTAAATCAGTCATCTAATCTTCCACTTTATGAAACTAGAAGAAGAAGAGCAAACTTAACCCAAATCAAACAAAAGGAAGAAAATACTAAATATTTGAGTGGAAAGAAATAAAATAGAGGACAGACAACAATAGATAAAATTAACAAAACAAAAAGTCAGTTATTTAAAAGCATCAAAAAGATCGACAAACACATAGATAGTTTGACCAAGAAAAAAAGAGAAGAGTCAAGTTACTAAAATCAGGAATGAAAGTAGTTATGTTACTACTGACCTTACAGATATAAAAACAATTATAAGGGAATACTATGAATAGTTTTATGCCAATAAATTAGATAAACTAGATGAAAAAAATAAAAAATCCTAGAAACACACAAATACCAAGACTGACTCAAGAAGAAGAAATATAAAACTTGAATAGACTTACAAAAAGTAAAGAGAATAAGTTATCAAAAACCCATAAAAAATCCCAGGACCAGATTGCTTTGCTGGTGAATTCTGCCAAATGTTTAAAGAATTAACACTAATCTTGCACAAACTCTTCCAAAGAATAGAAGAGGCTAGAACATATCCCAACATATTTTATGAGGCCAATGTTAACTTGATACTAAAACCAGACAAAGACATCACAAGGAAAGAGACATACAGACCAATATCCCTTATGGATACTGCTAAGGCTTGAATGTTTGTCCCCTCCAAAGCTCATGTTGGAATTTAATCCCCAGTGTGCCATTTGAAAGGTGGGACCTTTAAGAAGTGATTGGATCATGAAGACTAGGCCCTCTCAAATGGATTAATCCATTCATAGATTAATGGATCAATGATTTAATGGGTTATCAGGAAGTAGACTGGGAATTTTATAAGGAGAGAAAATGAGCATGTTAAAACACTCCTGCGATTCTTGCCCTGTGATACCCTGTGTAGCCTAGGGACTGTTCAGTGAGTTCCCACCAAGAAGTCCCTAACCAGATGTGTCCCTTGGTCTTGGACTTCCCACCTTCCAAAACTGTAAGAAATAAATTTTGTTCCTTTATAAATTACTGAGTTTTAGGTATTCTATTATTAGAACAGAAAACAACTGCTAATATTGTAGTGGACTGAATTATGTCCTCCCCAAACTCACTGAACCTTGAATTGTATCCCCCAAGTTTATGTATTAGAATCTTAGCCCCCACTGTGACTATTAAGAGGGTGGGAGATCTTAATACGGTAATTGTTAAGGTGGAGCCTTAAATAAGTGATTGGATTGTAGGACCATGCCATAGTGAGTGGATTAAAAATGGTGGTCAAGGGTGTGTGTGGTTCTGAGGGCTTTAAAAGAAGAGGAGAGTCTGTCTTTCTCACTCTCTCTGCTCTCTCTGCTTCCACCATCTTGCAATGTGAGATCCCTGGGTCACTGTCACCACCACCGGATGGACTTTGGACTTCCCTGCCTTAGAAACTGTAAGCAATAAATTTCATTTTTCTTTATAATTACCCAGTTCCATATATTTTGTTATAAGCAACACAAAATGAACTAATACAAATATAAATCAAAAATCCTCAACAAAATACTAGACAACTGAATCTAGAAGCATATAAAAAGGATTATATACCATGACTATAGAGAATTTATCCCAAGCATTCAAACTTGACGCAACATATGAAAATCAATAAATGTAGCACAATAGTAATAGAATAAAGGACAAAAGCCACACATTATCTTGGTAGATGCATAAAATCATTTGATAAAACCCACTACCCTTTCACAATAAAAACACTTAAATTAAGAATAGAAGGCAAATTAACTCGATCAAGTGCATGTATAAGAACCCAAAGCTAATATCACACTTAATAGCGAAAGACTGAAAGCTTTCCTCTTCAGAGCAGGAACAAAACAGGTATGTCCACTCTTGTTCTCTCTGTTTAACATTGTACTGTAGGTTCTAGCCAGAAAAAATTAGGCAGAAAAAATAAATAAAAGACACCCATATTAAAAAAAAAAGAAGCAAAACTATGTATATTTGCAGATGATGTGATCTTATATTTAGAAAATCCTAAGGAATTGATACACACACATGTGCAATTAGAGAAAATTAATGAATTCAGAAAATATATAAGATCGATATTTTCTGAATTCATTAATTATACAAATTAATTATACAATTTGTACAAATTAATTGTATAATAAAAATAACTTGTAAAAATATTTGTATAATTAATTAATTATACAAAAATCAATTATATTGCTATACACTAGCAATAACCAACCTGAAATTAAAATGAAGTTAAAAATTCAACTTATGATAACATCGAAAATAAAATTCTTAGGAATAAATTTAACAAAAGAAGTGCAAGTCTTTTACACTGAAAATAAAAACTATAAAACATCACTAAAAGAAATTAAGAAGACCTAAATTAATGAAAAAAATCTGTGCTCATGGAATGGAAGACTTAATATTAAGATGGCAATATTTCCCAACTTGATCTTTAGATTCAATGCAATCCTTATCAAAATCCCAGCTGCCTTTTTGCAGAAATTGATAAGTTGATACTAAAATTATTATGGAAGTACAAGAGACCCAGAATAGTCAAAACAATCTTTAAAAAAAAAGTTGGAGGACTCATACTTCCCAACTTTGGAAATTAGTAGAAAGCCACAGTAGTCAAGACTGTGCAGTACTGGCATAAGGATGGACATATTAATCATAAAATAAAAATTGATAGTCCAGAAATAAAGTCATACATTTATGGTCAATTGATTTTTGACAAGGATACCAAGACAATTCAGGGGAGAAAGAATAGTCTTTTCAGGAGATAGTGTTAGGACAACTGGATATCCACATGCACAAAAATAGTTTAACCTTTTACTCACAACATACACAAAAATTTATTCAAAATGGATTAAAAATTAAATGTAAGAACTAAAACTAAAAAAATTTTTAAATGAAAACATAGGAGTAAATCTTCATGACCTTGGATTAGGCAATGGTTTCATGTATATGATACCAAAAGTACAAACAACAAAAGAAAAAATAGATAAATTGAACTTTGTCAAAATTTAAAACTTTTGTGCTTCAAAGAATACTATTAAGAAAGTAAAATTACAACCCAGATACTGGGAAAAAAATTTTGCAGATCATATATATAAGGGTCTAATGTCCAGAATATATAAAGCACTCTTAGAACAACTCAACAATTAAAAGTCAAATAACCCAATTAAGAATAGACAAAGTATTTGAAGAGACATTTATCCAAAGACATATAAATGACTAATAAGCACATGAAAGGATGTTCATCATTAGCAAATCAAAACTGCAATAAGATACTGTTTACACTCACTAGGTTGGCTATTACCAAATAGACAGACAGTAACAAGTGTTGGGAGAAATTAGAGCCCTCGACATTGCTATTGGGAATGCAACATGGTACAGCTGTGCTGTGGATTGGATGTCCCCCCAAACTCTTTGAAGCTTGATCCACACTGTGACAGTGTTAAGAGGGTGGGAAATCCTATCATGGTAATCAAGAGGTGGGACCTAGAAGAGGTGATTAGATTGTGAGGACCATGCCCTAGTGAATGGATTAATCCACTGTTGGTTTAATGGTGGTCATGGGCATGGTTCTGATGGCTTTAAAAGGAGAGCACATGAGAAGCTCCCTCTTTCTTGCTTCTGCCTTTCTCGCAAATGTCATATCCTGCATTGCTGAAGTCACTACCAAAGAAGGCTGTCACCAGATGTGTTCCCTCGACTTTGGATTTCCCAACCTCCAAAACTGTAGGTAATAAATATTGTTTCTTTACCAATTACCCAGTTTAAGGTATTTCTGTTATAATACAAGCTGCTTTGGAAAACAGCTTGGCAGTTCCTTAGACAGTTAAAGGTGAAGTTACCGTATTACCTAGCAATTCCACTCCTTGTTAACATACTCAAGAGAATTGAAAACATATGTTCACACAAAAACTTGCACATAAGTGTTCATAGCAGCATTCTTCATAATAGCCAAAAAGTGGAAACAACCCAAATGTCCATCAATTGATGAATGCATTGACAAAATGTGGTATATCCATACAATGGAGTATTATCTGGCAATAAAAGGGAATGAAGTACTGATACATGCTACACTTGGGTGAATCCCGAAAACATTACAGTAAGTAATAGAATCCAGACACAAAAGACCACATATTGGATGATTCTATTTATATAAAATGTCCAGAAAAGAAAATACATAGAGATGGAAGGTAGATTAGTAGTTGACAGGGACTGGGGATAGAAGGGAATAGAGAGAGACTGATAATAAGTATGGGGTTTGTTTTTGGGGTGATGAAAATATTCAAAAATTAGATAGCATATTAGTCTGTTTTTGTTGCTTATAACAAAATATCTGGAACTGGGTAATTTATAAGAAAATGAAATTTATTGCTTACAGTTTTGGAGGCTGGGAAGTCCAAAGTCCAGGGAACACTTTTGGTGAAGGCCACGGTGGTGATGACAGTGATGGCAGGGTATCACATTGTGAAAATGACAGAGCAGAGAGAGAGACAGACTCTTTGTACTCCCCTTTTAAAGTCCTCCAAACCATGCCCATGTCCACCATTTTTAATCCATTTACTAGGGTGCTATAATCTAATCACCTCTTCAAGGCTCCACCTTTCAATTACCATGATAAGATTTTCCACCCTCAACAGTTACAGTGGGGATTAAGCCTCAATCAGGTTGGGCAGGGCGCATTCAACCGACAGTGCCTAGTGATGATCATTGGACAACCTTGTAAATATACTAAAAACTACTAAATTCTTCACTTTAAAAGGGTGAATTTTATCATGTGTGAAATAGTAAGAAATATATGTATATTGATCTCTGCCCTCAGTTCCTGGCACAGAAATCTGTGGAGTGATAGGGTCATTACAAGCATCTTTTATTCTAATATTTGGTCTTTGTCCCAGGTTCCTGATACAGAGCTCTTAAATTCCTTGGAATTTCCTGAGATTCCAAGAAGCATCTTTTGTTCTAATGAGGTGACTCTTGATGGGCTCCTGGATAGTTCCAGGATGGGGGCTAGCCACCAGAAAGACCAAGCCATGACTGAAAGTTTGGAACTTTCAGCCCCATCCCCCCAATACTCTGGGGAGAGGAAAGGAGCTGGTGATTGAGTTAATGATCAATCAGGCATATGTAATGAAACCTTCGTAAAGATCTCTAAAGTACAGGGTTTTAAGAGCCTCCAGATTGGTGAATACATCCCTGTGCCAGAAGAGTGGTGTACCCCAATTCTATGAGAGCACCTGTGCTTGGGACCCTTCCAGACCTCACCTGATGCACCTCATCTGACTGATCATCAGTATTCTTTATCATATTCTTTACAATAAACTGGTAAACATAAATGTTTTCCTGAGCTCTGTGAGCTGTCATAACAAATTATTAAACCCAAGGAGAGGGTCATGGGAACCCTCAATTTGTAGGACAGAAGTGTAGGTAAACTGGGGACCCACGACTTGTGATTGGCATCTGAAGTGGAGAACAATCTTGTGGGACTGAGCCCTTATCCTGTGGAGTCTGCACTAATTCCATGTAGTTAGTGTCATAATTGAATTGCGGGACACCCAGCTGGTATTGGAGAATTGGTTGGTGCAGGAGAAAAAAGCACATATCTAATGTCAGAAGTCAAGTATAAGAAAAAGAGGAGTTTTTTTCTTTAGTATGTGAATTATATCTCAAAAAAATGTAGACATACAGCCTCCCTGTGACCTGCAATTTCACACTCATACATTTATCCAAGAGAAAATAAAACACACATCCACAAAAAGACTTGTACAAGGATGTTCAGGTCAAATTTGATTGTATCATCCAAAAACTAGAAGAGGCCCAAATGTCCATGAACACAGAAATGAATAAACAAACTCTAGGTTATTCATACAACAATATACTATGCAGTGATAAAAAAAAAATTAACTATGACATGAATAAGTCCCCAAACCAGTAAGCTGAATGGAAGAGTACAAGCTCAAAAGTACTTACTGTGTACTTCCATTTTTTTGAAGCTTGAGAACAGGCAAAATTAAGACACATGGTGATAGAAACCAGAAGCATTTTCTTATAGAATATAGAATTTCATTGAAAGGGGCATGAGGAAAAATTTTAAGTTGATGGAAATATTCTGTAGTGATTGGGATGGTAGCTATGTGGATACATACATGTATCAAAACTCATCAAGTTTTATAGTCAAGAGAGCTGTGCATCTCATTGTATGTAAATAACATTATTTTTTAAAAGTCTCATAGAAAACTGTGACTCAACATACGGCCAGACTAGAAAGTCAGAGTTTTGGTTTTTTTTTTAACAGCTTTATTGAGATACAATTGACATGCAATAAAGTAAATGTATTTAACGTGTACAGTTTGGTGAGTTTTTTGGTGCAGAACTCATGAGCAAGAGCATTANACATACATGTATCAAAACTCATCAAGTTTTATAGTCAAGAGAGCTGTGCATCTCATTGTATGTAAATAACATTATTTTTTAAAAGTCTCATAGAAAACTGTGACTCAACATACGGCCAGACTAGAAAGTCAGAGTTTTGGGGTTTTTTTTTAACAGCTTTATTGAGATACAATTGACATGCAATAAAGTAAATGCATTTAACGTGTACAGTTTGGTGAGTTTTTTGGTGCAGAACTCATGAGCAAGAGCATTGAGAGAGATTTCAGAGAAAGGAAAAGACCTTCCTAAGGGAATGAGGAGGGGTTTACTGGGGTCGTGGCTGGAGACCTGTGACTATTAAATTACATTAGCACAGAGACCCAAAGACCAGACCTGAGACTGCTGTAAAAGAAGAGGAAGAATTGCTAACTGAATGACCGTTGTATTTTAACTCTGACAATCTGTTTAAGCCTCAGGAGAGGCTGGCCTCACTGTTTCAACTCAACTGTTTTATTTTCTTTAATACAGATACTTAGAGAACCTTAAATTCCCTGTCCTTCATTTTCAAGGGCTTCCTGTTGGTGGCAGTGGCGGCAGAGTTGAGGTTGCGGTGGGAGAGGGAGAACTCTTTTCCAAAATGATGAGATCTTTCAATCAGTCTGGGAAAATCACAGCTGTTTTATGAGAAGAGGGTCAATGAGTTCTTCCATCTACATTTCTTTCTGGACTTTCTCCCCACACCTTCTTCACTGTCCAACCCTGAGACCAATATTTTTATTATATACTACAAGAAATGGTATATAATAACTGCTTATGGCCTGAAAACAGCCCAGCAGCCTGGTTGTCAAGATTTTAAGGCATACCCACAGGGATGATTTTTGGCTTGGACACTGTGGTCCTGGGAAGAAGACCAAAGAGCCAGAGGTCAGCTTCACCATGAGCCCATTGATGAGTCCGCATGACTCTGACCCAACATGGAATATTCTCCCAAAAGCAACTTTGGTGTCTGGAACTTTAACCTGCTAGTGGTCAATACCAGATCATCATTGAATTCCGTGCTTCTCACCTCCTCAGCTCTAGTTATCAACACCAGGCTAAAACACGTGCTTTGTATTTAGCAAAAGGCAATGCAAAATGAAAATGAGATGCATGAAATAAGGAGGGATGTGTTGCTGCTCTTGGGCTTAGAATTCCACTCTCCCAGCAGCTCTACCCATTTCCCCAGCCCCAAACCAACACAATTATTTCAATTCTACCCAAATAGGCAGCAGAGAGGACCCTCCCTCTGGAAGCTGCCTGGTTTTGCTGAGGGACTACTCCTACCCCAGGGGACTGTCCCCTTGCTCCAGAAGAAGCCATTATAAAATTAAATGGCGATAAAACCAACCTCAGGGGGCTTGGGGGGGCATTTATCTTTTTCAAATGCCTTGTTGTTTTTGCCCATCTGGTTGCATTTAGTCCAGAGGTATAATTTCCAGTGCTGCTCTTTTCTGGTAGACCATACAATTAAGGTATTTGAAAAACAAACAGCTCTTAGCCACTGCACGGTGAGGAGCTAGTTTAGCAATCTGTGACCCATTTTCCCTGAGCAAACACAGTTCTGTATCCAAGAGGGTCATAAAGCAAGAACTGAAAGTCAGGAATTATTATTTAATGTAATAATAATTTAACATCTTCTGGCACTCCTCCGAGAAAAGAAAGTGAGATGTGGAAAAGGCAAAGAGAAGAAGCTGTTGAAGAAGTTGTACGTGTGCCTCTCCCCATAAATCCTTAGTATTTCTTTAGGGCTTTCACAATTTATATATATTTGGAACTCTCAGAAGGGTCGGGGTCAGTGATGATGGGTTCACTCTGGCAGACACAGTGGTAATAGGGAAAGAGGGTGACTGGGTCATATTCAGGAGAAGCATGGCTGTCAACTTCTGAAAGCTGCTAGATATTCAAGTGTGGAATACGTAACTGAGTATGCCTCCATTAACATGCAAAATTATTAAAACCGTGCTACCTGGGTCATGGGCCTAAGTGTGCTTTTAATGATGTGTTCATTCAAATACATGTCATGCTTCGTTCTCACGTGGGAAGCTCTAGTATGCTTCCATGGGCACTATGACTCGATCCATTTTTGGAATCTTTCACTAGAGTATGAAAGGAGTATGCACACACGTGTGCACACACACGAACACTTTTGTTTTTCTCAAAAGTGCTACTCACAGTTCAGTCAGTAATGTTATTCACCAGCACTGGTTCCAAATGATGTTTTTCCTCCCCTCAAATCAAATCTTGCTCAAAAGAGATGGAGATATTCCACCAATAAAAGAATTCAAAGGCACTCGCTTCAGATTTTGAAGGCCCTTTGCAAAATAAGAGTCCCTAGAGATGTTTTAAGCTTTGTGCATGTTCTCAGGAGCTCAAGCTTCATTCAGGCTGGAAGAAATCGCAATGCTCTTATAGTGCCACCTTACCCACACAGGGGGTCACTTCTTCAAGGGCTTGCCACATATCCTCTCAGTCCTGTTCTGAGTTGTCCTGGAAGAGCCCATCATTCTGACTCCACCCTCAAGCCAGTGAGGACACATTGGTCTCCTCTCTCCTCTTCAGTGAGAATTACAAAGAGGTCCCCCTGAACAGTGACACATGCTCCAAAATGGGAAGGCCTGTGGGCAGCATGTGTACTCAGGGTGTGTACTACATTTGTGGGTTCCTAGTCCTGGCCTGAGTATTCAGAGGGAGGGCTGTGCAGTATCAGGTGTGTTACTTTCCTCCATTGTGTGGATTGCATTTGGAGAATCCAGTTAAAAGGTGATGAATGTGATAATCCATTGAGAGAGTGAGAATTTGTAGAAGAAAAAATGTTATGAGCTTAAATATTTAATATCTGTGTTCTCTAACCCCTGATCTGTGTTCTCTAACCCCTCTCTTCATTCATTCATTTTCCATATAACATAAACATAAAGGCATTAAGCAAAATAGGGTGCCGGGCTGTGGGTATGTAATACCAAGGTGAATATAGACCCTTCCTGCCCTCAAGGGCTTCACGTTCTGGTCTCTTTTTGACCTTGACCTTCATTTCCAGCTCCTAATTGTATCACATATGCCATGAGGAATCAGATACGAACATTCACCTAGAAAAGGGGTTTGGAGTACTAACTAATTCAGCTTGTTTTCCAATGGATATTATTTTAAAGAGGAAATCAAACTAGAGTAATAGCAGGGGGGATCAGATCTGGCTGGAAAAAAGAAAAACACTGTGAATTTGCTAAGCATCAAAACTCCATATAGAAGCAGAATCAATGTTCCACCTAAGAAAAGTCTCAAACCCAGAGCACTTTCCCCTCCAACTTCCATCTCGGTTGGACATGGCTTAGGGAGATGCACAGACAAGTGTGCAAGGAGTCCCTGGAGTTCTCCATTTGACAGTCCCCCAGGCTTTGATCATCTTCTCTCCACTCACCAGCAATAGCTTCCCCTTCCCCCCAGGGTACAAAGACACATCCAGGGTCCCTTCCCCACCCTTCCAGACACCTGTGTAGCAGAGCTCTTCACAACTCTCAGCTAGCTGCTGAGTGAAGTAACAAGGTATTTTGGTCCCAGTGACAGAGGTGTGAATGGCAGCTTCCACCTAGCTCAGATGAGATCATGCATGTGAATGCTCTTTGCAAATTATAAAACCCTGATTAGACAAACGCAGGAGGTGGTTACTTCACAACTGATGCTCATAGCCTCACGTGCACAGCAGACATGCCATAGGGAGAGGATCACATCTCCTGCCCAGGGCAGTCTGTTTCCTTCCCCCATTGATGAGGTTCCCATTTCCTAGGTCTGTCTCTACTGGAGGCAACTGAGCTCAAGAGCTCAGGATACAGACAGGCATGACTATCCATCACACCCTGTTGGAAAATGTAGAGGGTTTGCCCCTGCTCCCATAGGGCATTAATGTCACTGAAGATGAGAGCAGCAAGCCTTCACATGAGTCCTCTAATGAGTGAGTTCATGCAGTTTTGGAATTTCTGCAGGTCACTCCATGAGCTGTGTCTACAATGACTATGTGAAGGGAATATTTAAGGCATAAAACTGTATAATTGAGGAAGAACTGGAAAATGAGAAAGGCCTGTTATTTGGTTCCCCTAATTCACCAGAGGTCTGCTTGCCCTGGCCTGCATAGATACAGACTCAGAATACCAGTTACCAAATAGTCTCCTTGTCTCTAGTCTTTTCCTGAGCTAATTATTTCTGCATTTTATTAAGCAAATAATACATTTTAAAGGCAAATTTGATCATTCATTCCACTGCATTAAACCTTTCTCAGGTTCCCATTGCCAAAGCCCAAATCTCAACCACTTATTCAGAGCACAGACCCTCCATGCTCCACACCCACCATTCTCACCTCCCTCCCCTCCTTTCCCAGCTCTCGCCTCCTGCTCTCTCTGGCCTCCTGTTCTCTCTCGCATGCTGTGGGCTTGCTCTCGCCCCATATACAGCTCTTCTTGTACAGATCTCCTGTGGTTCCCCCAACACGCAGTCTCTGGGCATTTTTTAACTTGCCATTTCCAGGGTTTGCCCTGTACCACTTCCTTGTTTCTTCCCATAAAACTCCATTCATCCTTCACAACCCATTCTGTAGCTCTTTCCCTCTCCACATCCAATCTTTTTCCTCTTTCTGTTTTCTCTGTTCCTTACAATGACTCTGTTACTGGATTTGACAAATTTAATTACAGCATAATACCTTAGTAACTAAGTCATGAGGTCTGGAGCCAGACTGTCTGGATTTGAATCTTGCCTCAGCTGTGTGATTTTAGGAGAGTTACCTAATTCTCTGTTTCTTATTTATCTGTAAAATAGGAATTTAAAAAATCATACCTACCTCAAAGATTATTGTGATAATTAAATGAATGCTCAAAACAGTGCTTGGTCTAAAGTAAGTGCTTAGTAAATATTGGCCACTAAATTGTCAACACTTTTCTGCTGTTCTGTCTCATGACCACACCAGCTGTCCTGGAGGACAGAGCCTGGGACATTGAACATGCCCAATGCATATTTCTTCCCAGGATCTTAGAATGGGAAGCATTTTTTTCCATTTAACTTAACAAGTTTTAGCCAAAATGGGCATAAATCTCTTCATCTGTCCCCTCATTTTAGTCTCATGTCAGCTGATTTCTTTTTAAAACTTTTAATTTCTAATTAACATCAGTAACATGTGAAAATACTTCCCTTCTAAGGAATGAAGACCCTGCAGATAAAGCTAAAGTTCTGCACGGTCCATCTCCTCCATACTCTCTCCAAACATAACTACTGCTGTTGTCTGGTGTGACTCCTTCTAGAAACATTCTCTGCATTACATTTATGGGAAGGTATACAGAGAACATGTGTGTGGGTGGGGGCTGGGGGATCTGATTTCATATTTTGAAATGAATTATACCATACTGAGTGTAAATTGGTGATTTTTCCTACCTCCTTTGTCTTTGAGGTTTTTCCATGTCTTCATGAAACTCTGCCTTATTAAAAAGAAAAGCTACATTGTACTCGACCATATAGATGTTCCTTATTTATTTAGCATTGACCCTGTTGATGGATTTGAGGTTGTTTCCAATTTTAACTCCTGTAAAAGGAGCTGCAGAAAGCACACTGACTCATACCTCCTATGAACTCACATGAGTTTATCTCTAGAAGACACTGAGACATGAAACAGGTGAATAGCTATCCATATTTTAAATTTTCATAGTATTGCCAAATGTCTTTCCAAATGTCTGTACCAAGTTTTAATGCTTCCTCTCCTGTTAGGAAGGTACCCTTTCTTCACACCCTGTCAATTTTTTCTGCTGGTCCATTTTTGCTTACATTCTGAGCTGGCAGGGGCCACTGGCTATACTCTCCTCTCATGTCGCTGTCTGAGTGTCTGACATGGCTATCCGGACAGCCCAGCAGGGGATGGTGCTCATGAGTGACCCCTCACTCAATTTATTTCAGGAAGCCATCCTGAGACAAAGGCAGTCACTGGCCTCCCACCTGTGTTTTAACTAAGCTAGCCCAAACTGACATTAGCTTCTATGAGCCTGTGGAGCCATCCGCTGAGCAAGAAAACAGGCAACCTATTGAAGGTGGGTTTATTGCTCATCTGTCAAGGGCTTGGGGTGATGCTAGGTGCTGTGTATTTTAGATGTGAATTAAAGCTTTATTCCTTGCCTCCAGGGAGCTTGTGAGTGGTTTAAGGAAGGGCTAATTATAAGCATAAAACAGGTAATAAGGCAAGGCTGTGAGTGATTAAGTGCTGATTATTAGCAACTGCAAGCGTATAGGAGCAAGGAGAAAAGAATGCTCTTTGAGGACAGACCAATCTGGAAAGCTTCAAGGAGCACAGGAGAATTGAGCAGGCCAAAACTGGCGTGACAGCTTTTGGCAAAGAAATAAAAAGGATATGGAAGATGGGAAGAGCTACTTAAGGACTGATTTGGAGAAGGGCATTGGGGAGGGAGGTGCTGGCAGCAATGCAGAGATTAGATGGGGGAGGGGTGTCTTAAATGTTCAGTGATTGAGCCATTTATTCATTACTTCTACAAGAATTGAAGATGTTGTCAATTTCTGCTCACCAGTAGATCCTGGTTTCTGGTGTCATGATAGATAGAATGCTGTCCGTGTTCAGTGATTGAGCCATTTATTCATTACTTCTACAAGAATTGAAGATGATGTCAATTTCTGCTCACCAGTAGATCCTGGTTTCTGGTGTCATGATAGATAGAATGCTGTCCAAAGAGAAGAGGTGAGAGAAAGAGGGCAGTAAGAAGGGACTAGTTAAACTGGCTTTCTGCATTATATTGCAAACATGGTTAGGGGCAGCCATGGTAAGTGTTAATGGTTGAATTAAAGACACCAACAGGAGTGAGAGAGTGAGAAAATGAGATAACTTTTAAGTGGGGCCACTAAGAGATGCCCTAAAATGACATCAGCTTATAACTCCAGCCTGCTCTGGGAACCTGCTTTGAGTTGATTTCTGGTGTAAATGCTTTTCCAGGCCTGTCCAGATCTCTCTCTCTGGCTCACTCACCTTCTCTTACTCGAAGGCAGGGGAAGGATGGAACGGCTTTCCTGGCATGGGATATAAAATACACACATATATCTCTGCCAACAGGACATGACATGTAGCTACACTGAGATGATACGTAGTGGGGAATGAACATCTTTCATAAAATTTAGGTGTGTTACCTTTTGGTTTTATTCTTCGGGGAGCGATGATCAGATATTTCCAGAGGGTACTAAGTAAAATATGGCTCTGCTAATCACTTCTCTCTTTCCTCAAAGAACAACCTTAATGACAATGGAGATACTTTTGAACACAAGAAGGGCACTTGTAAGAGTTATTCTCTCTCAACTTTACGCTATCTGGAGTCCTGCTGTGCATGTAGAAAACTTCCTGGAAATAAGCTGTGGTTTGCTTTCTGACACATGCTCAAAACTTATGTGTTAAATTGTAGCCAGAAGAGCCTACTTATATTTCAGTGTAGAATTGATAAATATATATATGTATATATAAAAAATATAGATTGTATACAGCATATACTTATATCCTCACGTGTGTGTGTGTGTATTTGTAACATGGGTGGGGGTATGACAGAAATTGATTTCAGTTCATGAAATAATGCCCAGTGATTATGGCTTGGCTATCTTCATTGTGGCTGCTCTGGTCCTGGTTCCTGGATCCCTAACTTTCCTTGAGCAACCTGAATTTCCCTATATGGGATACAGGAAGTATTTTACCAAGGAGCCGGTAGTGAAAATAAAGCAAAAATGAAAAGTCATACTGTAGGAATGTCCATTTCCTTCAAGAGACACTCCGTGGCTCTCCACAACCATGCTTCCTCCCCTCGTCAAGACTGTGATCTGAGCACAATAACAATGGTCCACAGCACATTTGTCAAACTCTGGCTTATTCTGTCTTAAATAACGCCAGCCCCGGGCCAGGTTGAGGGCCTCCCGTGCCACTTTCGTATTGTGGTCTTTTCTCCAGCATGAGATGAAGAAAGAAGATGTTCCTACTCCTACCACGGTAGCTTGGCCTCCTGTGAGAAACTGCTTGGATAAAAGATCTTCATTTCCCTAAACATAAACACTGTCCAATATCCAGAAAGCAACTTTGGACAACTTTGGATATTGGACAATGGGCAAATGGATATTTGGGGAAAATTAAGAACTTAAGAATACATCCAAATTATACTACTGATTTTTAACATCTTTGGGAAGCGTCAGTACTGTGATACTTCAGGGCAGTAGAGGGTAGACACTCTGAGATAGGAGGTAGGTTCTCAACTGACAAATTAAGGCTTGCAAAGTGTGTTCCTGCTAAAACAAATGAGACAGGGCATTGGGGACCCATGATCAAATTCTTTTTTCCACTCTAGAATCCAAATTCTTCTTATAACCCCCCAAATTATAGCTTTCTAATTTTAAATATATTCATATATAGACTCCATCAAGCCCCTTTATTTATTTATTTATTTATTTATTTTTTCCTTTTTGTCTTTTTTCGTGTCCGGCAACGGATCGCAACCCTCAGTGTCGCGCCCGTACCGGACCGGGACTGGCATCTGGATCGCAACCCTCGGTGTTGCTCCCACACCTCGCTCAGCCAGTGAGCGGGAACTGGTCTGTATGTGGGATCCGAACCCTCGGCGGGAGCGCCACCACACTCTCAAGCGGCGCACTGTAGCAGTGCACCACCAGGCCGGCCCTCAAGCCCCTTTATTTTATAATTTTCTCAGGAAGACCTCAAAACTGACTATAATACAAGGTAATTAAGGGTATAGAAAAAGTGCCTTAGGTAATTAGAGAAAGCAGAGCAACCTGCAGCTGGAGGGTTAGGAGGATCAAGAATTATGCATAGCGTTGGGGTCAGGATATTTGAAATCCCTTCTGCCCGACTCCTCTCTGCACAAGCACAGGGAATCCCATCAGCATAGTTATCAGTTAGTTTTTAGCCAGAGAAGAAGAAATAAAGACACACAATTATAATTCCATTCTTTTGAAGGTGAGGGCAAGACCTGGCTGAGATCATTTACAGGTGATTGTGGTTGTCTGTGTGCATATATAGGCACATGCATTTGGACTCTGGTGAGAGCAGGCTTTCTCCTGAAGCACAGGTCGAGGCAGTATATTTACCCCAATTGGAAAGCACAAGAGAAAGGCCAGATTGTGGGGAGGGGTGCGAAGCATCTGGTCTCCCAAGCTCAACATGCTCTAATGGTGCTAAAGGGAAGCACCAGGAAGCTCCAGTGGTACAATTGTCATGCAGTCACACACACAATCAACCAGTATTTGACCTTGCTCTCCCACTCCAGCTGAGATGAATCCAGGCTGCAGGAACACCAAGGGGCTGACAATCTACAAGAGTTAAAATGAACTTCCTCAAAGATTTGAGGGATTAAAGAGCTATAAGAGCTATTACAGAGAACTTAGAGAGGTTTTGTAAATTCAACCTGTTTCTCCTGCCTGTGCCTCTCTGTCTCTCAAAGCTCCTGTCTTCTGCCTACATCCTGGGTGATAATCATGTGCCATCTTTTAGGGTGCACTGTACCATAACTCCTAATCTGCCAGAGGAAGGACAGACAAATCACCTGATGGTTCCCCAGAGAGCAGTTGGTAGTATTATACATTCAGCTCCATCCTCTCTAGCCAGTAATGGACTGCATTTTTCAACCCAGGTACACCAAAGCTTGTCAGAGTTGAGGAAAGAATAAAAACGAAACCTAATTAAGCCTAAGCAGTCTATTGGCAAAGAGTAGAGGAAATGGCAAGGTGGAAAAGGGAAGTGAGAAAAAGAAAACTTGTCCCCTTGTAGCTTGTTCATCATTTTGGACCCAGCCCAATGGGAAGACACTGAGAGGCTGACATGAAACATCCTTATGTATGGCATCAGGGTGGCTGCTGGTAGTGATGACAGCCACAGCAGCCACCACTCTGGACGACTCTGCTAGGAGAGCTGGTCAACATGGAGGTGGAGAGTCACTTCTATTCTGACCCGGACTTTGCTCCATGGAGTCATGGAGTATTCAGTCCTGCCAAGTAAATGGTGGAGAAGGAGGAACCGTGCTCTTGGGAACTGAATGATTAATGCCAAGGACTTTCCTATCATGGCTGCAAAGTTGACTGTGGAAATGAGGGATTATAGCTCATTACCTAATCCGGTTAGTTAGGCCATAAACACTCAGAAAGGGTCATATGAGAATTGTCTCCAGCTGATGCCCAAGGTTAAGGCTAAGGATAAGTCCACCTAGCTCTAAGAGGCTGTCAAGAAGGAAAATGTCCCAACAGGCAGACAGAGTGCTAGTGAGGAAAGAAAGAGTTCAAGAGAATCACTTACACCGCTCATACATGTGGGTGAAGCCAGATAATTCCTTGTGTTGAAAAAGTAGACATTATGAAAAGAGTCAGGTTAAGAAAAAAATAATAATAATAATAATCAGAGGAAGAGAGGCAGAGGAATCTGGATGACTGGAACTCCAAATGTCCTCCTAAGTGTCCAGCAGGATAAAACAATAGAAAACTGAATCCCAGGCCAGAAGGAAACAGTGACTTTGCTAGAAGTAATGCAGTATTTCTCCCACCACTCTTAAACCCTAGGGGAGACAGTCATTTGTTGACCAGCCTTCTTGCATTCTACGGGTGGTGAGCTGTCCACAGATAGAAGCTTTGGGTGGACTGGAAGCTGTTCTCACTCTGCAAGTTGAACAATGCTAATTAGCTCACACCTTTTCTCATCAGATTTGAACACATGGCCAATACTGCACCGGTGAGGACCCACACCCCAGGTAGACGAAAGAGTCTGCCATGGCCTCCTACATTGAATGACTACAACAAGTGGTCAGGATAAAATGAATAACAAACTGGGAGATGAATGGGAGAAAAAAACTTGGAGATACAGAGAGGATCTCATGGGCCAAATCTCAGTAGTCAGGTTATACAATACAGTGAGCCAAATAATAAGCCAGGCTGAAAAGTAAGTTGGGAGAATCCACCAGCCTGGTAAGAAGGCAGGAGTCCCCAAAGCAGGAGGTCAGTTTTGCAGCCACCCCTTCCAATTCTATCATCAGTTCTATAGGAAAGAAACCCTGCAATTTGTTTTTATTTTTTTGCTCTCTTTCTCTTGAGCAAATACACAATTGGCATTGGGATAACACAGAACATTATTCCAATTTAAACAAACCTGCAAAAGTCTAATTTTCATCACTGTCCACAAAGGGGTAAGTCAAAGATAAATAATAAGTAACACCTTTGAGCCAAGGAACACCAAGGATTGCTAAGAACCATCTGAATCTAGGAAGAGAAAATGAAGGATCCTCCCCTAGAGACTTCAGAGAGAGTGTGGCCCTTCCAACACTTTGATTTTGAATTTCTAGCTTTCAGAACTGTAATCTCTTACATTTCTCTAGTTTTTCAACCATCCCATTTGTGCTAATTTGTTACAGCAGCCCTAGGACACCAATACGACCCCACTGTCCCCTGCTGCCTATGACAATCTCTCAGAGAAGGAGCTGGTGGCAGCACACTCTTCCCTGGGGAAAGCACCATACAAGCCCGCAGGTGAATGAGATCAGGAGGGACAGAGCATAAGGCTGGGTAAAAGCTGTTCTGGAATATCCATCCTCAGCAAGACATTCAGGGTGTTTTATGAACCCTGAAATCACTCCATAAAACCTGTACTGCTGATGGGCCAGTCCCTACTCAGCAAATTAACAAGGAAATGCAAGGATAGCTATAAATAATATTTACTAGGAGCTTATTATATGCCAGGAACTGGTCTACGTGTTCCACATGTAATATCTCATCTAACCCTCCCAATAACTCTAAAACAGGGATGATTTGTATCCTAACTTATGGGTGAAGAAGTTGTCTCAAAGAAGTTAAGTAATTTGCTTAAGGTCACTCAGCTAGTAAATGCAGTATGTGACCCCAGGCAGTCCCTGAGTGACTACCACAAGTTCAGAGACTGGGGGACCTAGAGGTTCCCAATCCAGTTGGTTGTCCAATTAGGAAGAGCCTCTGTTGGGTCCATAGCAGATTGGCAGTCCATACGGGAGCTCTCTGCCTCACCTGCCAGCCCTTTCCTCCTGGAAAGATCTGAGATAGTGGACTCAACTCAAACGTCCACAGGAGTCAGGCAAAGGACATTAGTGGGGGAGTAGGCAGGGTGGCTCATGGCCTGGAGAGATCAGGCCATCTGGAGGTGTTCATGATCAAATAAACAAAGAAACAAACACTGGAGAGACAAAGATTTTAGCCCCTGACCTGGCCTGGGGTTCTGGTCAGATTCAGTCTGACTAAAGCAAGAGCCCAGCACAAGATCCCGAACTGTGTGAGCAAAACCTGGACAGGCTGTGCTGTTGGGATCCAGACAATGTAGAGATGGAACAGTTATAATGACCTGCTGTCCATGGCCAGAAAGGCCTCAGGAAAGCAGAAAGAAAAGAAGGAAAGGAGCGAGGGGAATGGAAGAGGTCATGCTGAATCCCAGTTGCTAAACATTTTGGGTAATGGCTTGAGGCAAGATGGAACAGTTATAATGACCTGCTGTCCATGGCCAGAAAGGCCTCAGGAAAGCAGAAAGAAAAGAAGGAAAGGAGCGGGGGGAATGGAAGAGGTCATGCTGAATCCCAGTTGCTAAACATTTTGGGTAATGGCTTGAGGCAGTTTTTGGCTTTTAATTATTTTTCCTCCACAATTTTTTTGTATATCTTTCAAGCACTCAGGTATACAGCAGGTGTGATGTGTGGCTATATTAGGGGAATTATATGGCAGAATTTCCATGCTGTTGTCTCTAGAAGCTAGACCCATTGAAGAGACTGGGGTTTGAGGACAGAGGGAGGAAGGTCATGGGGAGAACTGTGGAGAGAGAGAAAGGGACTGCTTTGCCTGCAGTGGGGCTCTCTAAGAGGGAGGATGTGGTGAGAATGAGGTCTGAGGGACCCAAGAGCAGAGGGGAGGGGCTGAAGGGAGAATCCCATTGAGGCCCCCATGGGTACCTCTTCAAGAAGTTGGTCTCGAGAATCTGAAAACTTAGCCCAGTCCAAGAGTGGAGTTCAGGGGTGAAAAATAAAATTGAATTTCCTGACACTCCAGGATAAAATAAACATTGAAGTTAATTTAATTTATGGAAAATAGAGATGCAATATTTCCTTCACACTTGAGCTCATAGATTGGAGTTGAAACCCACAATAGAGAGCAATGAAACCAGATTTGCATTCCATTTGGGACCATGCTTGGTCACCAGAAGCATAGTTTCCCTGGCTGTCACAGAAACACCATACTGTACCATGAAGAGAGGGTGTCACACACCACAGAGACTGTTCAGAACTATCTTTGTGCCTCTTGCAACCTGCCCATGGTGGCCAGGCCACCTGCGGCCCCTCACATCCCAGCTGGCCCTCAGGACCATGGACACTGCCCGACCTTCTCTAGGGTGGAGCCCAGGGCTCTCTTTCGCCAAGCCTGTGTTCTGCTGCACGGGGTCCGCAAAAGAAACTTCATCTTGCCTCATTTGGAAACTCCTGAACAGGGTGAGGAGAGTGCTTGTACGGAGGAGTAGCAAGGACGTTCAGGAGGGTAGAGTATAGAAACAAGCCCAATGCTCTGGTTGGCCCATGTTAGACACATTTCATGGACACCAACTTTACTGCATACCCAGGTGTGAAATGAAACTTTAAGGAGTCAGATTCATTCTTTGCTTTGTAGCTAAATAAAGAGAAACAGAGTCTCTGCTGTCCTCCAGGAAGGGGCAGAGGGAATTCTAAGTACTCACTCACTGACAACATCTAACTTTATTGGTCTGTGAATTCATCAACTCCCCTGCAATCAGGTAATCACACCATTCAATATAGAGAGAAATTAAATACTAGACTTACTTATTATGAAGAAAAAGGTGACAATGACAAAAATTACGGTATGGAAACCCCAAATTTATCAAGGAATACAGAGAGAACAGCCTTTGTGAGGGAGCTTTTGAGTATTTGACTTACTCTATTTTTTTTCCAGAAACCTCCTTTTGCTGTTAATCCCAGTAGAACCCATCCTGGCCCCTGAAAGAAGTTAAGGAGGGTAAAGCCAGCCCACCCCAAACTTCCTCCATCGGGGTTGTTAGGAGGTTGATGGGTGATTTCACAGGCAGGGTAGCCCACAGCTGGCCTCTAGGAATTAATCACCAGCATAAATTTATTTGCCACCAGGAAAGCTATTATAGAGGCAAGAGGCTTATTAAGTTATCCATCAAAATGTCAATCATGTGTTAATTTTCAAAATCTCTATTTCTCTTTCATACAAGGTGTGCTACCATTTTTTTCCCCTTTAATCCTTTGAAGGCCAACACTGACCTAGGTCCAAAAGCAGGACATCACCCCATGGTCTTTGGCCAAGTGGAAAGAATGCTGGGGCTACAATCCAAAAAGCCTGGATTCTGGAGTCTGCATTGCCACTGAGCTAACTTCTGCATCAGTAAAGTAAGAGGTCAGAACGCAGGTGACTCCTGTGTTTCTGTCCACCTCTGGTATTCTGTGATTCTACAGTTGCACAGAGAGCACCACTCTTTGTGTGATCAAGGCTGGCCTCTTGGTTTAAGGGGTCCCACACCATTTGCAGCGTCCTGCCCAGACCAAGAGATACAGGGGAACCCAACAACAGGGATCTGTAGCCAGGCAGCGGTCCACTTATCTATACTGAGAACGATACTTTTTACATAGGACATAGTCGATCACATTTGTGAAATAAGATGTTTCCAGACCCATGTTTCCTGTAAGAAGGGTTTAATTTTCCTAGTGGGTGAAGGAAGAGTCCCTAATTCCCAGAGCAAACCCTTAATGAAACACGATCTGGGCCCAGCATCAGGCCATCACAAGGCCCAAACCAAAAGAAGCCCAGGGATGAAAATGAGAGGAAATTACACGAAGGAAAATATATATCTGTTACTACTACTTATGTTTGTCATAAAGATCCAGTTGATTGTCGTAACTTATACATGCACCAGAGAGCAAATACCACAAGAGCCAAAATCCATGATTTCTCTCAACCACCCAGCGCCAGCCGTAAACCAACACGCCCTAGTCCAGCATTACTGCTCCTCACAGTGGGCAGCTGGTCCCAGGGCTGTGCTTGGGTTTGGACCAAAAGTCTGAGTGTGGTGAGTGTGCAGTTGGTGGGTTTGTTTGGCTCCCATTAAGATTCCACACCATGGACTCCTCCCCAAAACATGCATGTTCCTGTGTTTGGACTTAGCCAGTCTAATGTTCAGTTTCTTTGTTGTAGGGAGAAAGATTCTGATTTAGACTGTGAACTCCATGAGGTCAGGGGTCATATGTTAGATATTCTTTTACCTCCGAGAGGTAGCCTAGTAGCTGCCACAGGCTGGGCACTAAGTAATGTGTTCAATGAATACATGAGTGGTGCTGGTTTTACACCGAGCCCTCACCCTACATACACTGCCCTCTGGCTAGCTGGGGCCTGGCTCTGGTGTGTGCTCAAAGCAGAGGACACAGCAGCATCACACGTGTACACACATGGGGCTGCTATGGTACAATGCTCTGTCCACCTACCTTCCCAGAAAGGGGAGGAGCTTTCTCCTTTTGCGAAGGGAGAAAAGATTTTGTAAGGATCATCTCATTTTTCTCTTTGTCTTTCTCCTCCTTGGCAAGATTCTTGGACTCTGGGAATATTCTCATTGAGAGGCATCCTCATTCCTGAAAGTTTAAATGAGGCCCACGAGAAAGCAAGGCATGGCAGCTTAAGTCCTATGGTAGAAGCTGCCTTAAGGGAGAGGATCAAAGAGAAATGAGAAACCTTCGAGATCTGGGTGCTGTCCAGCCCAGCACACAGGGTTTGGGACAAACTTCTGGTCATTAAAGTGGTAACATTTTTCTGGAGAGTCCTCTGGGTGTCTCCTCTCAGGATTTCAGCATGGTGAGAGGTAACTGGGTAAGGAACCAGGTGCCAGATAGTTGAGAGAGAAGCTCTACTGAGTGTGTGGGAGGACACGAAACTGACTCAGGGAGACCCTGCACCCCGAAGGAGACAAGTTCTGTGAGTCATACCACAGAGGCTTCCACACTGGTGGACAGGAGACTTTCTAAATAAGATGCTCATATGTCCCAGTTTGCTTGGGACAGTTCTGGTTTATACTTATTGTCCTAGTGTCTTTTCCTGTTTAGTGTGTCTACATTTTTCATTTTTCAACAAAGTATCATCATTAATAGTTGCATTAAAATAAGCCACAGAGGGTTAGGTTGAATTTCACTGTGTAATTCCAGCTTCCTTCAGTCATGGAGTAGTGCGTGAGACACATTTTAATATATTATTACATTTGCACGTGACCGGGAATAGTTCACCTCTATTTTTTTTTTTTTTTTTCCTTTTTTTGTCTTTTTTCGTGACCGGCAACGGATTGCAACCCTCAGTGTCGCGCCCGTACTGGACCGGGACCGGCAACGGGATTGCAACCCTCGGTGTTGCGCCCGCACCTCGCTCAGCCAGTGAGCGGCCGGTCTGTATGTGGGATCTGAACCCTCGGTGGGAGCGCCACCGCACTCCCAAGCGGCACACTATAGCAGTGCGCCACCGGGCCGGCCCTAGTTCACCTCTATTTTCCTGACTTTCCACATGTAACATAACAATCATCTCTTTTTCAATGAGAGCATGTGGGGTGCTTTCTTATCAAATAAAATGCTTGGATATGAGCAAATTGGGAGAGGTAAACTACTCTGATCTCAGATATTAGTGGGAGAAGAACCCAACACTGATACCCATACCAGTTGCTTGGGGTACCAGTCAGTTTTCTATGGTCTGTGTCATGTACCGTAGAAAGTTTCCAGGTGACTAGTTGGTGAAGGTCAATAGCAAAGATGGAAATTTTTAGGCTATGTATATATTTGAAAGAAATGGACATTTGAAGGAAATCGAATCTGAGCAGTCTTTCTGGAAAACACATAGAATAGTCCAAATGCTGTTGCTACAGTAGGCTGTTTTGTTTATTACATGATATACATTTATATACGTCTTATTTTATTATTTCATAATGCTTTTGATTTTGCCAGAAACCCTTTGGTAGTAATAAGATAAAAAATAAGTGTAAGTTTAATGAAAAATTAGGTATTGAATTTCCATTTCTCAAGAAAGTTGATAGTGAACATGTAACTTGCACGAGGTGTCTGTCAACATCAGCCATCTATCATGGGGTCTGGAGGGATGTCACTACTCACATGAAAAGCAGAAAACACAAATCATTGGCTTCTCTCTCAAAAATCAGTGGTTATTTTTAGAATATGCCTGAAGATGATAATTTAGTATATAGAACAGCAGTGTATTTATATATCATTTGGTATAGCATGACTTTTCATTTAGATTAAATAAATGAATTTTGCCCTTCTTGAGCCTAGATTTTCTTGCACATGTATGAAAAAAAAAAAAAAGAAGTTAAGCTGTTATGTGTTGGCTGCAGAGGGAAAACTTGGCAAACAGGTAAATAAAGCCAATTTTATATAAATGACATATAAGCTTTAAACAGAAAGTCAGTTCTAAGTTAACTCAATCACTGTTTTGCATTCAGTTCATGGAATCAAGCTAATGCTTTTAAAATTTCATTCTGTTTAAAGTGGAACATAAGACATGATTTTAAATGCTGCTTTAAATTTGGTTTAAAAAGTAAGATATTGAAGATAAAATTGATTTTTGTGCTGATTACATGAATGCAAATTATATATGGGGAATGTCATGGTAAAAATGTTTATTGCTAAATTAAGAAGTCAGTGGAGTAGAAATATATTTAAAATTGATATCCATGAGTTATACTGGTATAAACAAATTATACTGGTATAAATAAATGATTGGATAAATAAATAAATGGAAAAGAGGAGACAAATATTTCTTACAGAATTCCAAGTAATTTATTTAGATACCCTCTCCCCCAGGAGGAGCTGAATGTCCTCTTCTTCTGCCCTTAAGTGTGCACTGCACTTAGGGACTGGCCTCCAAAGAATAGAGTACAGAAAAGTGAAAAACGTCACTTTACAGTACAGAATCCTGACAAACACTAAATTAATCAAATGATGAAGATTAACATCACCAATGATAGGTCATATTGGCAGCATGTGTCCCTGATATGATGTGATGAGAAAGATCTTCACCTCTGTGGCGTTCTTCCCCAAAACCCATAATCCCTGTCTAACAAGGGGAAACATATGTGTTATCATATAAACTCAAATTGCAGGACATTCTACAAAATACTTGACGAGTATTCCTCCAAACTTCGAAGGTCACAAAAACAAGGAAATACTGAGAAATTGTCATAGTCTAAAGAAGACTAAGGAAACCTGATAGCTAAATGGAATAAAAGAAGGACATTTGTAGAAAATATAGGAAAGTCTGAATAAAGTGTAGAGTTCAGTTCATAGCAATGGTGGTTGCTTAGCTGCGACAAACATAGCATGGTAGTGTAAGATATTAACAATGGGGAAGCTGAGTGAGGGGTACCATCTTTACAACTGTTCTTCAAAGCTAAAATCATTATAAAATAAAAAGGTTGTTAAACATAGTATCTGCAAAAATCTACATTTTAATAAATAAAATTCATTAAATTTTAATAAATTTTAACAAACAGAAAAATTCAACTACAGTATTTTGTGACAAAGCTAAATCTAATCAAAACAATAATTTAGCATGGCACATTCCCTCTTTGCTGCTCCCACTGGGTCAAATTTAGAAATAATTGATCTGTGAAGAAGTACTTTTTACTTCAACTTAAGGGCCTTTAAGTTAAAGGCATTTAACTTTTTTGTAAGTGAATTCTCTAAATTTTGTTTGTTGTGACTCAAAGTATATTGGAAATCTTTCATTAATAAATTCAATGACTGGAGAGACTGATGACAAAGATTGCAAACAGGAAGACATTGAAATGTATTCCTTTTTTAAAAAATTTTTATTTTTTAAAGAAAATGTAATTTTATTTTATTTTATTTTTTACATTCTGTGATGTTGTTGTGGAGCAGATGAAAGCGAGGGGGAGAGGGGAAAAGGGAAGGAAATGGGATGGAAGAAGGAGGAAGGAGGAGGGGTGGAATTGAGGCCTATGACACCCCCCTCATTCCCACGGGGGAGACAGGGGGCTTCCAGCGGTGGCTTGGTCATTGCTGATTTGGGTGCAGATGTCAGGGAGGTGTGGCAAAAGCCCTTGCCCCCACCACCACCCCAGCTCAGGAACCCAGGGCCCTTCTTGCTGCAACTTGGTGGTCATCGCCAGGCTGGTTGCACATGTCGGAGGAGTGTGAAAAAGGCCCTTGGCCTCCCACTGCCCCGGCTAGGCAGAGCCTGGAGTGCTTCCTGCAGTAGCTTGGTGGTCATTGCTGGGCTGGCTGCAGGTGCTGGGGGGGCGTGGCCAAGGCCCTCATCCTCCACCTTTGGGACTGGTTGCGAGTGGGTGTCAGGGGGCATTGCTGAGGCCCCCAGCCCTTCCCGCTTTCTGGTTTGGTAACCCCAGGGACTTCCGGTCCTTCTAAGTGCTATAGGTGTTCTTTGGTGAAATGAGACCTTTACTAGTTAAACCAGACTTTGTCTCTGGTTGTGGGTACTTTGTTTTCTCTTTCAGTTCTGTTTTGGGTTATTTGCTATTCCCACCACTTAAACTCTGCACTGGAACTAATTTGTTGTCTTTTGCTTACTTCTAAAATGGGGGAACTTCCTGTGGGGACCAGTACTTGAGCTGTGTGGTTGAGCTAAATTGCTGCTTTGCTACTGATTCCCTGGGGAAGGCTTTTTGTGCAGCTCAGGTTTTAATGGTTGACTTTATAGGTACTTCTAGGTCTAGTGAAATCCAGTGCACTTGGGTTGTGTAGAAACTCTGGTCCGGGCCTGAGTCTTTTCATCAAACTGCACCCCACGCAATTCTATATTCCTGACCAGTCTCCTCTGAGTGGTCCTACATTGACTGGGGTGCAGATCAGCTGTCCTTGCTGTGCCCCACTGTTCTCCTGGTGGGCCCATCTCCTCCACCACCTGTGCTGCAAACACTTCCCATGGGACGGGCTGTGTGCTGGTCCCTTGTGATGACTCACCAGCCTCTGAGTGGCTACTTTTTTTCAGTTGTTGTGGCTCCTTGCTCCTATGTGGGTCCACAGGAACACCATTAGTGGTCTTGCTGGCCTGGGAGCTACCAAGGCCCTCTTCTCCCCTGCCGCTTCCTAGCAACTTCATCTGAAGGGCACAGCTGCAGCTTTTGCCGGCTCCTGCTCCCTGTACTCAACAGCTCCAGCCTGGAAGTGGCCAGGGCTCCAAATGGTCAGAGTGGTCCTTTTTCTCTCTCATCGTAGCTTCTCCCACCTTCATGCACTCTGTAGGCCTCTCCTCCTCTTCCCCTGAGCTCAGCAGCCCCAGCTAGGCTGTCATTGCTTTTTTATGGTTGTAAATTGGTTGATTTGTGGGAGAGAGTGACACTGGGGACCATCTATTCTGTCATCTTGACTGGAAGTGGAATGTATTCCTTTAAAACAAGTGAGAGAACTGAACTGATTACAAGAGAAAAAGAAGTAGGGGAGAGAGAGAGAGAGACTGTCCCATGAAATATTTGGGACATACTTATACTAAAAAATTATACCTTTCTTACCTAAAATTCAAATTTAACTGGGCTTCCTATGTTTTTATCTGCTCAATCTAGCAACCCTAGTAGTAGATAGAAGACTAGGTTCCAGCCCAGCTTATTTACTCAATAAACTTCTGTTAACTTTGCTCTGTTAGGTGCTGGGAATAAAAACATTAAAGGATGTGAACTTACCGCTGAGGAATTCCAGTCCCTAGTATCTTACTGTGTGATGTTGGAGAGGTGACTTAACTTCTCTGAGTCCTAGACTGATTTGATACACAAATGTAGCTCTGAGTATGAAGGGATTTTGATAAAATCTAAGTTTCTAAACAAAACCTATATTTTGGAAAACATAGGCCTGGAAAACCTGAGCACTTTTGGAAACACTGATTTGTGAGCTAAGTCCCTTATGTGTATTCTAAGGGGTCCATTATCTTTGCCAAAATGCCCTGCTCTGGGGAGCCAGCCTCCTCCTCTGTTTCCTCTCATCCTGTCAAAGTTGCTCCCCTTGTCTGAACCCCATCCCTGGAAAGAGCACAAGGGATTCAGAGCCAGCAGCAGCAGCAGAGGACACAACCCACGGAGACAAATAAACTCCTCCTCTGTGTAAACACAGGTTCTCTGATGGGGATAATTATTGGAAACAAGTGGAATAGCATGACTGAGTTTGTAAACCTCTCTAAGTCCCCTTTTAGGAAACCCTGAACTGCTGAAATCTTGAGTGAGTCTTCCAAGGCCAAAATGACCCCTCAAAGTTGTTGTATCTAGGCTTCAAATGGGACTGTGACTAAGCATGGTGGCGAGCACAGAGGATGTCTGTTCCCCAGTGTCTCTAGGGAAGGTCAGACCCATGCATTCCCCATTACCTCCTCTACCTCATCCACCCCCACTGTGAAGCTGATGAAGTCCTAGCTCTGCGAGTCACAGCTTAGAAGCTGTCACTTCCTAAGCATACCAGTCTAGCTCGGGAGGTAGAACCCATGCTATGCTGCCTTATTGTGTTTTTTGCTTTTATTGTTTTTATATATTAGTGGCAAGTGCCAAGTCAATCATTGTTTGACTTAGAAATCTAGGATGATGATTATGATAAAAAAAATTTTTTCTTAAGACAAGATGCTTTACAGAATAAAGGGTGCTGCTTACATTGATTTTTCTTATTCTGGATGGAGAATCTTGATTTAAATAGATTCGCAGATTGAGCAAAGCTGGGGAGGTTATCTTCCTCAAATGTTATTGAAGTTGACAGTATTCATTAAGTATGCACTGCAAACATGGAATGGAAACAATGGACAATTATGTCAGCACAAAACATATAACACCCGACTTCTAGTCACCAGAGATCTGGGATCCATTCTCCAGCAGCTCCTTACCCAGGATCTACTGAAAACACTTGACCAGGATGGCCAAGGGAAGCCCTTGCCACGACCAGGAGGGACTTCTGTGCTTCCAGATCCTGCTGCAGTGGAGCCTTCAGTGTCACACTCATAGCTCTGCTGTCCCCAAAAGTGTGGTCTCAGACCTGGCCTTCTTCCCTACAGGCCCTTATCCACCTCAGTCCTTGCTGATGTGATTGCTCAAAGCTCAGAGTACCAAGATATTTTTCAAGTGACTTTGATACAAGGTTTTCTTTACCTGATGTACTTGTTAAAATGCTCACTCCATTAACGTGGAAATGGCTTTTGTCTGATGCCTGGGCCTCCCGTGTCCCCAGCCTCAGATCTCAGGATGGCATCTGTGCTCTCTTCAAGAGAAGCAGGATGAGGCAGGTGGGCTATCCCCTGCCTCCTCTCTATCTTTCCATCTTCTATCTATATAAACAAAAATCTCTCTCTCACACAGCATTTCAAACAACTGAACTGATTTTCAATGAATTTGGGGTGTATATTTGGGATAGTCTGCAATATAAGCTATGGCAATGAATATTGCTGTAGATTGAATTGTGTTCCCCAGAGTTCATATATCAGAAGCTAATCCCCACTGTAACTGTCGAGGGTGGGAAATCCTATTATGGTAATTGCAAGGTGGGGCCTTGAAGAGGTGATTAAATTGTAGGACTATGCCTAGTGAATGCGTTTAAATGGTGGTCAAGGGCATGGTTCTAAGGGCTTTAAAAGGAGAGGGCTTGAGGAACTATCTCTGCTCTCAACTCCACCATTTTCTGCCATGTGAGACCCCTGGGTCAATGTTGCCACCACCCAGACCCTCACCAGATATGTTCCTTGGACTTTGGACTTCCCAGCCTGTGAAACTGTAAGCAATAAATTTAATTTTCTTATAAAGTACCCAGTTCCAGATATTTTGTTATAAGCAACAGAAACAGACTAATAGAAGTATGAAATTTTCTTTGGGAGGCCCTGGAGGAACTGGGAGATATTGGGTTGTCATCTCCAGAGCAAGGAAGGGCTTTGAATCAATAAAGGGATTAAGAGGTATAAACAGAGAAAACAATGTTTTAAAATGTGAGTCCCCAAATAAAAGTCACAGCACATAAGCTGATTTACCCATTACAGCAAATTCTCACAGCCCTGGAAGGCGTGTGTGTGTGTGTGTGTGTGTGTGTGTGTGTGTGTGTGACATTTATTGTGCCCCATGTGCTAGGCACTATATAAAGCATGTTATATAAATTATATAAACAAATATCTACAATAACTATATGATTATCAGTCCTATTTTACAGATGGGGAAAAAAGGTTCAGAGAAGGTGAGAGCTGTGTGACCTTGGAGCAAGTTACTTAAGTGGAAAGCTAAAATGTTAAACTCAGGCAGCTGACTACTATAGAGTCACCTTTTGAAGTTTACACTCAAAAAATTACCAAGATTGCTCCATTTTGCAGCTCTTCTGCAACCCTATTAAATGCTGCACCAGTGGCGGTGCTAACCAGTCTAGGCTTAGCTCATTGTAGTCTGTGTTAACATCACACAAACATTCATCCTCTCTTATCTGTACTGTCCACAGAACCAAGAAAGCTGGGCAGACACTGGGGTGATGACTTAATATCAGAAGCCTATCCTCTCATTCGTGACCTGACCTGTAGGGAGAAACATTCCAAATACAAGGCAGAAGCAATTTTGGCGGGATGTAAAGAGGAGCTATCTATCCTCCCTGGAGGTTTGAATGACATCAGAATAAATAAGCAAGGGGAATCATATCATCTACTTTCCAGGGGAACTTCAAAAATAGCAGCAGCCTCTTTCTGTTGGAACCATGGTAACGGGATACCTGGGGCACCTTTGTATGCAATAGAGCTATTGCAATCCATCAATTCAGGAGGGAAATGCAGTTTACATCGATACTGCAGAAAATCAAAGCAATCTGACAATTGTCAGCTTAACTGGTAAATTTTGATTGCAGGTGCCTCGCACTCTAATGTGAATTGTAGGGCTCTAGTTCTGTTTAGTTGTCTAGAGTGATCAAACCAAATGTAGTAACACAGTTTCAGTTCCACATTGTCCTAGGCAGGGGAAAGAACTGGATGATGATGTACTCATTCATTCATTCATTAGGCACCTTCTACTTTCCAGACATGATGCTGGGAACTGAAGTCACGGGATTAATATGTTCTTTGTCCTTGAGAAGCTTGCAGCCTGATGGTATGGGTTCTAGTCCCAGCTGTAATCTGAATAGCTGCATGCTCCGTGCAAATGACTTTAAATGACTTGACATCTATAAAACTTCTTAAAGAAAAAATAGGAGAAAAACTTCAGGAATTAGGACTGGACACAGACTTCATGAATACTACCCCAAAAGCATGGGCAACCAAAGGAAAAATAAACAAATGGGATTATATCAAACTAAAAAGCTTCTGCACAGCATAAGAAACAATTAACAGAGTTAAAAGACAACCAACAGAGTGGGAGAAAATATTTTCAAAATATACATCTGACAAAGGATTAATATCCAGAATATACAAGGAACTCAAACAACTTTACAAGAAAAAAA